>NC_092501.1:73014769-73319282 GCF_047511675.1 Marmota flaviventris | reverse complement strand
GGATCAATAAAGATCTTCTCCAAAACACAGTATAATAAAATGCCTAATATACAGACTAAGGTTAGAATTTTAAAAGGTTCAGGATGATGAAGGAAGTCACATTTTGAAGAAAACCAGTTAGAATTTCAAATGCATTCACAGTTCAAACCCTAAAAGCAGGGAGGGCTTGGAATTATATATACCAACAAAGATTAACATATCCAGCAAAATTTGTCCTTCAGAATTGAAAAGGAAATAAAAAACTTCCATACTAAATGTAAAAGAATTCAAATAACCAAAAGCCTGCACTATGAAATTTACTCAATGAAATATTTCATGAAAAAGAAAGAATCAGAACCAGTTGAGGGATGAAACTCCCTAGAAGAATACTCAACCTAAAGAGAATCAAGTCTTGGCTTGAAGGCCAAAAAATAAATAAAAATGGCTGGAAATATAAATCATCTCTATATTATCAATGTAAATAAGAATCCTTGCATGGCATGTGCTTTGACCCTGAAATCCTACAAACATTACCACTAAGAGTTTGCTAACACAAATACAAAATTGGTAAAAACAAATTGACAGGGATTCCAAACCCCATTACTCCTCTCAGTACTATGAGGCAGTTCACTGCAGAAAACAATGGGAGCTCAAGGTGTGTGAATTTTACCCTAGTGGCCCCAAGGTCAGGGGTCAGGTACCCTCCTTACTCAGAGTAGATGGCATCTGCTCTACATGGTCCTGCTCTCATATTCACCTGCTTCATGCCTACAGGTTCTGGCCTCACCCTCCCAGACTACTTGTCAGTGTTGCAAGTTCCTCGTTCCTGGTGACTGCTGGGGCCCAGGATTATGAAGCTTGCTGCAATCAGTCTGTGAGTACTAGCGGCCTCTTCACTGGTGGTCACTGTTTCCCAAATACTCTGTGAAACTGGAATACGCTGAGTTGAAAAAAAACCTCAACTAGACTCTAACACAGCCTTGCTCAAACATCTATTTTCCTCAAAGAAAACAATCATAAAAGCATGTTTACACTTTTAATTGTAAGAAATAGTGTGTATTTTGTGAGTGCATGATTCTATTTGATTTGGAGATATTTATTTATGTAGAAGAGAACAATAAACCCAAGAAAGTAAATATCCTTATATCAAACAGTTTAAATCTGACAGGATGTATTCTCACAGTGGTTGGATCACAACTTTTGCACTTGACTTTTGAGTGCTTGTAATTAAACATTTGTTTTTCTTCATTAATAAGTCAGATGTTTGATGCATTTTTCCAAATAGCATGGAATTTTCCAGAATTGTATTATAAATGTATAGAATATGTCTTCCAGCCCAGAATACACTAGTAAGATGGTATTAGGTGTTAGAAACAGAACTTTTCTCTGAACTCCTCACTCTATAACCTCGGTTCATGGAGAATATCCCCGTAGGAAAACAAAAGCCTGTAGGAATTTCCTTAGTGACATATTTGCCACTGGGCAAAGACACTTTGGTAAATATTCCAGTGCACATATATTGTTAGGAAGTCCTGGAAACTGCAGTAGTGATTATTCACAGTGTGTGTAGAGTTAGGCTTTGCAGTTTCATTTGCATCTGATAGCATGCTCCTGTGTGTGTAATTTACTTGATTCATTAACCATCATCCATAAAGCCATTCCCCTACCCCAGTGGAACTGAAGAGGGGCCTCCCTGATAAGGGAGGACCTTGGCTTGAAGGCCAGACATACCTCAGAAGGATCTGGTTTTGCCCAACACTTTTGGCTTCAATGGACAGTGCAAATATCCCAAGTGATTTTGCAAAGTATTGGGCCAACTAGATGGTGCTTCATACAGCACTATGTCAAACAGAACACATATTGTTTGCTCTAGAATCCAGGGTGCTCCTTGAGAGACTACTTACTGCATAGGCTCAGGAGGACCTCAGGAAACTAGTGCCCTTTGGAAGGAATACTCCTTGGCTTGCTTAAAGTCTTCTGCAAAGTCAAGAAATCACTGTTATGTTTGGACACATTTCTGGATTCAATGACAGTTGATCGCCTCTCCCTCACTTTCCTATAAGAGCTACATTGAGTTACGAATTTTCCACTGCCAATATACCCAGACATGATTACAAACTGTTTTTATTGATCAGTTTACATTGTGTTTAAAGTCTCAAAGCAGAGCAAAAAGGGTTGAGGGACAGGGAAGAGGAATGGGAAATGGAGAATTGAGAATTGCTGGAACCAAACTGACCAGTGTGCCATGTGCCGGTGGTGCACACCTGTAATCTCAGCAGCTTGGGAAGCTGAGGATCACAATTTCAAAGCCAGCCTTGGCAATTTAGCAAATCCGTAAGCCACTTAGGGAGACCCTGTCTCAAAGTAAAACATAAAAATATTCTGGGAATGTGCCTCAGTGGCTAAGTGACCATGTGTTAAAACCCCAGTACCAAAAAAAAAAAAAAGAAAAAGACAAAGAAAAAAGAAAAAAAGAAAGAAAAAGAAACAATTTTGACCAATGCTATGGACATATATGTAAATAACATACAATGAATGAATTTCACCTTTATCTATAAATCAGTAGTTTAAGACACTTCAAATGAATTGAAGGAAGGCTTGTAGATTAGAAGTATGGGAAAGGGGGTACTAGGAGAGTTGGGAAACGAGTAGTACTGGGGACTGAAGTGGAGGCAATTAACGTTCTATGTATGTATGATTATGTAAAAGGAAAATTCCGATATTATGTGTAAGATATTAATGAAAACATTCAGAAAACTCTTCCATACCTGTGGTTATTTATTTCTTTTTACTATTACTGTAGTTTCACTTGCCTTTTTTTTCCCCTTAATTAAGATTGACAAGGGACTGGGGTTGTGGCTCAGTGGTAGAGTGCTTGCCTAGCACATGTGAGGCTCTGGGTTTCATCCTCAGCACCATATATAAATAAAACAGATAAAATAAAAGTATTGTGTCTGTCTACAACTAAAAAAAAAAATTAAAGGTTGTTAAGCTGTGTGCAGTGGTGCATGCATGAAATCCTAGAAATTACCCAGGCTGAGGCAGGAGAAGTCCAAAATTTAAGTATCCTGGGCAAATTATTGAGAATCTGTCTCAATATAAAGAAACTAAAAATAAGGCCTGGGACTGTTGTCAAGGGCATGGTGCCCTGGGTTCCATCATTACTGCAGAAGAAAAAAAGAAGATTGAGAGCCACAAATTCAATGATTATTTGAATGTTTTATCAATTTATTCCTGAGATTACATTTCCAAAGTCATTCATTTCTTTCATTTTAGTAATATTTTTGATACTTTTAACATGAAAATGTTTTTGTCACTCTTGCTCATCTCTTAACATAAATACTAAGATGTCTTATTTTAAATCTGTCAGGTTTGTGTACGATACCTGCTCTGTCATCTGACTTATTCTGTAGTGCTCCTTAAACTGACATACCTGTGACTAACTATTTCTGTTTGGATATCCATACAGGGAAACCTTCACTAATAATCTCAGCTAGATATTTCATGACTTCTCTATTCTTTCTGGAAATTAAAATTCTCTGAGCCTTCCAAGCAGAGAGCTGTGACCTTCTGTCACAAATGCATAACCTACTATTCCTGGTGTCTGTCTGCAGTACTCAGGTGCTCAATCAGTTGCCAAATTCTCTCTTGTTCTTAGGGTCCCCTATTTCAGCTCTCTGTGTCACAGGAGAAAGAAAGCAATCACCTGAAACACCAAAATGTTGGATTTATGTTCCCTTTTCTGACTCCCAAGGAGAACATTGAGAATTTGTTATTTTCTCCTGATCATACCAGATTGTGTCCACTTAAGAATAGGCTGTTCTGGGTACTTGTTCCACCCCACTTTCAATAAGGTTGTTCTTACTTTTGCACTCTGTACTGATGTTGTCTTAATTGTACTAACATTATTTGGATGGGATGGAGGGCTGTCTATACCTCTAGGTGTGGTTGTGAAAGAGAAGTCATTTTGCAGAACTGCTAATTTACATGGAGTCTATGCTCTTTTTTCATTGTTCAGTGTATAAATGTAAAATGTGGTGAATGAAGTTTTGTCTAGATTTGCTAAAGTGAAAATCAATGGTAACTTTGGGTAGTAGAAAGTTAGAGGAGTACTTATGAACAAATGTTTAGCAAGTTCAAGAATGAACGAAGAGCCTGAGATATGGCTGAATGGTAGTGAATGCCCTGGAATTGACTCAAGGATTTAAAAGGACAATGAAGTCAGGGAGTACAGACCCTCCTTCTCAATGAATTCAAACTAAATGGCATTATTGTGAGTGATCTAATTTTTATCTTGTTTAACTGTATCTTTCAATTCTGATATAATAATCATGCAATATATTTACAACACTTCAAAGAGTCTTAAAATTACATATATGGGGTACCAAAAAATACTAGACTAAGGTTTTAAGTGATAAATTCATAAAATTATAAACTAAACAAAACCCCCTTGAATGTATCTCACCAATTTCTTATTAAATCTATTAATTTACTAGTTTTTGTGAATAAAGAGCATATTAAAAAAACAATTTGAGGGCAATATTTCTTGAATGATAAAAGTACTTTAATTTGAGGATATTTTAAGCTAATCAAATATACGAAGTATGCAATCATATTGAGATACTACATTTAATAACAGTAACCAAGGGAGAGAGATTCAGAAAATAATCTTATTTTATAAACTGAATTTTTGTGAATTGTATATGTTTTGCCCAGCCACACCATCATCTATAAAAAGGAACGTGACATGCATGCAGATTGCCACTGAAGGGAAGATTCCCTGCATTAGCAGTCCCTTGGGTTTAACATAAGATCTGAAAATTAGTGCCTCTACACCCAAACTAGTTCATTGCCTTTTTTTTTGTAAATGGAGGTTTTTTTTTTTTTTCTGTTTTGTTTTGCAGTGGTTGTAGTGAACCCAGAGCCTGATGCCTTCTAGGAAAATGCTCTACCACTGTACTATGCGCCTCTATCCCTGAAAATAAAGTTTTGTTGGATTACACTCACATACCTTCACTTAACATTTATAGCACAATCACACTACACCCACAGAGGAACTTCTGGTCCACACAGCATAAAATATTTTCTACCTGGCGCTCTGCAGAAAACTTTCATCAACTCCTTGTTTAGTATATCAAAGTCCCTTTAAGTCCCTTGTTTAGTATGTCAAAGTACCAATTTAACATGCTTTACTAAATACACTGAAGTATTACTGGGGCATTGATCCCCATGAGCAATCCCTTAGTGACATTCAGATTAATTTGATGGCCCTCTATATGAGCACTCATGCACTGGGAACAAAAACAAAAAACAAAAATATAACAACCAATAATTAGTCTAGTAACAAGGTATGTGTCAGTAGCAGGCAGCTTCCTTTTGCAATTTAGCAATTGTTACAGGTATTTGAAATAAATTTGCTTAAAATGTGTCATCTATCTAGAGTGCTTTAATTATACTTTACACTATTATTATTCTCTACAGTTCTAAAATTTTAAACATGGTTGCATACTACATTGTTTTATGGATGTGAAAATAGAATGGTTTTATTATTGAGTAGTAATAAGATTATCTCCAATTTGATATGATAAATACTATAATAAATGCAATTATAACACACACACACACACACACATATATATATGAAATAGATTTGTATAAATGTTCCTAACACATATTTTACATATCCTTTATGCATGTTATCTATATGAAATGTATATTCAGCTTCGTATGTTATATATAATATAAAATGAATGTGCTTAACACAAGAACTCCAAGGGCAATATTCACAGCTACAACAAATAGTGCCCACATCTTTCTCCCTGAATGTGAATCAGAGCTTCTCGGAAAAAAAAAAAAAAAAAGACTGATTCTGGGTTCAGAGTAGAGAAAATCCAAGATGATCTGGGGAGATGTTGTTGTGCCAGAGAGTCAGAAAGTACTCAAAGATGAGTGAGAACACACATTATAATGTCTATAAGTCTGAAATTATTAAACCAGGGCATTTATAAAAAGAAAAATGAGTATAAAATGATACTAACACATAGTACACTGAATAAGATAAGCCCTGGATCCATATGGGTAAAATAAATGAATAAATTCAAAGTCGCATGAGGAGCACAAACATTTATATAGTCTCAAGTTATATACCCATAAAACATGAAATAATTATGAGGTGAAAAGACAACATCACACAAGAGAAAAATCTCAAGATTCCCCTTTTTAGTGATCCCAGGTTAACATCATCAGTAATGGGAAAATTAAACTTATAGGATACATGATGGGATTTGAAGAGAATCACAAAATTATTTGATACTCTTCACAGAAAGTGTGATCTAAGTGTAATCATAAAAAAAAAAAAACACAGAAAAAAATCCACTTGAGATAAATTCTAAAAGAGATGTCCTTAAAAGATTCCATCCATGTCATGAAAGTTAAGGAAAGACTGAGAAATGTTTGAGACTTCAGGAATCTAAGGAATACAATACTAAGTGCATTCTCCAGATCCAAATGAAATCCCTTTGGCTAGAAAGGACACTATTAGACAAGTCACAAAACTTCAAAAGAATCTGATGATTAAGTGATTGATAGAATGTATTAGTGTTAACTTTTTCTTGTGAAAGTTGTTTGGAAGTTATGGAGCATGTTCTGACTTAGAAGAAATATTTTAGAATGATGGCAAGTCTCAGAAATTTATGCTCAAATGGTTCAGAGAAACAAAGTTCTTTTTAATAGAACCTGGAACATTTATTTTAAAATTATTTCCAAAAAATTAAAGTTGAAGAACCAAACAAAAAGGGAAATATTTCAAGGCTTTAGACATTCTTTCTCATCAGGAAAAAAAAAAAAACATGTCAATGCTTAAAATGAAAACTTAGAAAAAGTATATAAGGTTGACTGCACTAAAATAATTATAATACATTAAAACATTGCTATAGCCACAGTCTTGATGTGGCAAAATAATGTCTGTCTAAACTCTTAGGTACATATTTAGAAATAAAAATTGGAAAATAAAAGTAAGCCATTAATAATGTGAATTTAATTCCGTAAAATTATTATCAAACACTTGGTTGTTAGGGTAATGTTTAATCAGTTGTCATTTGGGCAGTTTTAGTACATAAAACTCAAATTGATGTGCACTTGCACTTCAGATTTAGTTGTAGGTACTAAGAAAGTTTAAATTTTTTTAACTTAATATGTGCTCACTTTATTCAACTTTGTGAAATTGTATATTACATACACACACTCTCACACATACACACACACAAACACACACATACACACAGACATTATCATCACCAAAAAGAAAGTCTAATTCCATTGTAGTGGAAAAAATATAACAAAACATTTTAGGACCCCTAAGCTTAGTAAATAATGCCAGCAATTAATAAATGGGATGACATCCAATGAAAAAGCTTCTCCACAGCAAAGGGAATAACTAGGTATGTGAACACAGAGCCTATAAAACAGGAGAAAATCTTTGCTAGCTACTCTTCTGATGGAGGATTAATACATAAAAGTATATGAAAACCTTAAACGGTTTACACACAAAAAAATCAAATGACCCAATTAGTAAGTGGGCAAATAAAGTAAACAGAGGCCAACAACTTTATGAAAAATGTTCCACACATCACTAGCAATAAGGGAAACGGAAATTAAAACTACACTGATTTCATCTCAAACCAATCAGAATGACAGATATCAAGAATACATATATAATAATATAACATGAGGATGTGGAGAAAAAGGAATGCTTGTACTGTTGGTGGGATGGTAAATTAGTACAACCACTGCTCAGTATGGAGTTTTATCAACATACTAGGCATGGAACTGCCACATCACCCAGCAATACTATCTTTCACTATTTATCCTGAAGAATTAACATCATCTTTGTGCAGTGACACATGCATGCCCATCTTTTTAACAGCACAATCCACAATTGCCAAATTATGGAAACAGCCTAGGTGTTCATCAAAGGTGAAAGGGTTAGGGTTAGGGAAATACCCATTATCACCAACAACAATTAACTCTAAATCCACTTTAGTGGAAAAAATAACAATTCATTTTTCTATATAGCCCCTGGATTAAAGAGGAATTTGGAATAATGACAACATATTTTGCTACAAAGAAATATTTTACAGTGAATGTAGTAAAGTTGTACTGAGAGAAAACATAGTCTGCTATTTATTTTTGAAAGTCTAAAAATGAATAATATAAGTTTACTAATCAATGATTGACCAGGCTGAGTACATTAAATATAAAGTTAAAAAAGCAGAAATAATTTAAAAAGCAAGACTAAGAAACATGTAAAACTAAATGTGTAGAAACGTAAATAAAAGCAAACTTGAAATGTTAAACCAGAAATACAGAAGCCTTATAAAAACATAATATAAAAATATAAGGTCAGAATTAAAAAAGTAAAACCCAAGGTACAAAATATTCTTAAATAATAATAAAATAACTTGATATTTTTACTGGAATGTTTCCAGAAGTTCTATTAAGTCTAGGTACAAATTCTATAGCAAATGGAACAAAATGAATTATTATTATATTCTGTCTCTCAAAGATTTCACAGTTTACTAAAACATTACTTTGAAATATAATTTGCCCATTGTTGAACACTGAGTTAATTATCAATGTGCCTGAGTAACAGAGCTTCGGGTTTCCCCATTCTTCATTCCTCAGTTCAACATTCATATGGTCAGGTAGCATCAGAATGATAAGATTATTATGAGAATGTTCACTCTTTACATGTTCAATCCCCAGTACTGAAAAACAAAAACAAATAAATAAGTTCAATCAAGAGAATAATTATAAAATCATAATAAAAATCAAGTATAATGGAAATCCAAAGAATGCTAGGCACTGAAATTAGTATCCTAAAATGCTTTTTATTGTTTAAAATTTTTAGATTTTAGATTTTAAATGTCCAATTTCATACATATTTGACTTGTGACTTGATCTAGTTTCTTCTTAATTCCTTTGTCTCCTCTTCTAAATTAAGGTGACAATCAGATGAAACTTCAAGTGAAGCCCGTTCTTGTTGAAGTGGTCTCACTGCTACCTGGTAAGATATTTCTGTTAATGATTTTATAAATCACCTTATGATTTCTGGATATTAACCATACTTAACTCTTACATAGTTCTCTGAAAAATATCACCACATTCATCAATCTATCTTCTGTGGATGCGCTCTTATTTCTGGATTCTGTTGAGGACACAGAAGGTGTTCTTTTCAAGTCTGATCACTTTTATGTTCTTTAGACAACAGATTCAGCCCTCTATCTGTTCCTACCCTGATGCAATGCTTGACAACCTACTGAATTCTCAAACATACATGAGTATGTGGATTGGACTTGGGCTGGTGAAATCTACAGAGAACATTACCCCCTTTTTTCTTAGAGGCTCAAATTGACACCAGAGTTCCTCACACATTCACTCCTCTGCTCAAGTCTTTTCAAAAGATTCCCAACTAAGAATAAAAAGGAGACCCTAGATGACCTGGCCTCCACCTCCTTCCCTGACCACAGCTCCTAAAACCTGCTCCACTCCTCACTCCATTCCTGGTGTACGTGAGTCCTGCCACACTTTGCTAGTCTCAAAATAGGGATTCAATGCCCAATTAGTGAACCACAGAGAGCTATAATTATCTTTGCATTGGATGAAGTTGTATCCTTTACTACACTAACAGTTAAGTCTGAACAAGTTGTCTGCAAACATGCACGATTAATGACAGAAACGATGGGTAGCTTAAATCAACTATGATTTTCCAGCCATTAATCCCATTATGATTTCACAAAAAGTAGATGCTTTGAAAGAGGTAAGTGGTCATAAAAAATTGAGATGGTGATTTTCAATTCTACTACTACTGCCATGAATAAAAGAACTAAGCAGAATAAATAAAATGCAAGTGAAGGAGAATTATTACAAAATATATCATCTACACTTCGGCTCAGCTGTCAAAATAGCCCACTTAACTCAATCTACATATGAGCATTTCTTTTTTGTCAACTTCATCATGGTCTTAAAACAAGGGAACATCAAGGTATTACAAATATTATTCAAGGGTGGGACATAGTTCACTGGGAGAGAATGTGCTAAGCCTGAGCAAGAACTTGGGTTCAATTCCCAGCAGTGTAAGAGAGAGTGATAAAGTAAACATGGTAAGTCCTTAACACATGAAGGGTATGTGGGGATTCTTGGTACTCTAGCAAGCTTTCTGTAAGTCTGAAATTGAAAGGTTATCAAAATATCTTTTCATGTTTGGTTTGCTTAATTACATTCCAATAGAAATCCATACATGATATTTGGTTGGTGTGGAACTTCTGGGTCTTCTAATCTACAACAGTTCATATTTCTTTTCTTAGTGCTGCTTATTTGTGTGTGAAAGTGGATCATTTGTTTAGTTTGGTTTGGATTTTTTCCTTGCATGACATGTTCCTGCAAACTATTTCATAGCTTGATTTAATATTGTTTTTTCTGAATGCATTTTATTTTTTATTTGTTTTAATTAGTTACACATGACAGTACAATGATCTTGACATATCATACATTTGAATCAGATGGGGTATAATTTCTCATATTTCTGAGTGTACAGGTTGCAGAATCACATTGGTCATGCAGTCATGTATATACATACAGCAATAATAATGTCAATTTTATTCTGTTGTCCTTCCTTTCCTCCTTTCCCCTCTCCTCCCCTCCCATCAGTTCTCTCTACCCAATCTAATGTGACACACTTTTTTTTCTTTTTCCTCACTTCGTCATACATGTATTCTGTATAACGATGAGGGTCTCCTTACATTTTCCATGCAATTCCCCTTCTCCCTTCTTTTCCCTCCCACCTCTCTTCCCTATCTAGAGGTAATCTTCTTCTCATGCTCTTCCTCCCTACCCCATTTTGAGTCACCCCCCCTTATATCAGGGAAAACATTTGTTTTTTAGGGACTGGCTAACTTCACTTAGCATAATCTGCTCCAATGCCATCCATTTCCCTGCAAATGCCATGATCTTGTTATTTTTTAGTGCTGAGTAATATTCCATTGTGTATATATGCCAATATTTTTTATCCATTCATCCATTGAAGGGCATATCTAGGTTGGTTCCACAGTCTAGCTATTGTACATTATGCTGCTATAAATATTGATGTGGCTGTGTCCCTGTAGTGTGCTGTTTTTAAAACGAAAAAGTTTTTTTCTCAGTAAGAGAAATAATATGTGAGGTGAATAGGGAGCCTACATCCTGGGAACAAATTTTTACCCCTCACACATCGAATAGAGCTCTAATCTCTAGGGTATAACAAAAAAAAAACCAAATAACCCAATCAACAAATGGGCCAAGGACCTGAACAGACACTTCTTAGAAGAGGATGTACAATCAATCAACAAATACAGGAAAAAATGCTCACCATCTCTAGCAATCAGAGAAATGCAAATTAAAACTACTCTAAGATACCATCTAACTTCAGTAAGAATGGCAGCCATTATGAAGCCAAACAACAACAAGTGCTGGTGAGGATGCGGGGGAAAAAGGTACACTTATACATTGCTGGTGGGACTGCAAATTAGTGTAGCCAATTTGGAGGGCAGTATGGAGATTCCTTGGAAAGCTTGGAATGGAACCACCATTTGACCCAGCTATTCCTCTTCTCAGACTATACCCAAAAGACCTAAAAGCTTAATTAAATTTGAATTCAAGTGAATAACTACATTTTTAATATCAGTATAGGTATATTAAATATTTGTAAATTAACATCTTCAAGCTTCATAGGAAACACAATGCCTTTTTTACTCAATGTACAGCATTGAGTACAAATATCTTGGATTCAACATTTTCAATTGTTTTTGGTAAATTTTGAATGCAGTACTATGTACCTCTGAATTTTTAGTTTTAATCACCACGTAATTGTACATATTTATAAGGTACAGTGTGATATTCCAAAGCATGTGTACAATGAATAATGACCAGAGCAGGGAAATTAGCAGACATCACTTCAAACATGGATTAATTCTTTGTGTTGGGAATTAGGTCAAATGTGAATTTGGCAGAAGTGAGGTTGTTTTGGAGTTGATAGAGCAAATACATTTATAGTGTATGGATTTTTCCACACAATTAGATTCAACATTTAGTCATAAGCAAACATTACTTTGAATTCTCCTTTAAAAGTAATTCATATGTTTTTATGCTTGATACTTACTGTTCTTTCTGTTTTTTAATTTTCATATTGATTCAGTCTTTCTTCAATATGATCACATTTATTGCTTAATTTATTAATTATGTTTTCCAGAATGAGATAGTGGTTTTTAGTCTCAGCTTGAAGTTTTTCTACAATATCATGACATTGCTGTTGGATACTTATTACTGTGTCTTTATTGACAGATTCATTGTGAGGTTTGTGCAATTGCTGTTGAGGCAATGTATTTTCAGTCCATGGTTGTGGTCTCTCCTCTATGGAATCCTGCTTCCCATCATATTTATTCACTTTAGTTTGTTCATTGTGATATGTGTATTTAATTTTCTTTATCTGACACTGTGTTTGCCGTAGGTCTCTTTGTAGAGATTCTAAATTCAAAGTCATTTCTTTAACAGCATGTCTTGTCTGACGGACTTTATTTTTTAGGCTACAGCATCTTTCTTCATACTTAACAAGTTCTTTGGAAACAACCTCACTATGAACTTTTAGGCGAGAGATATCAAAGTTCATTTTGGCCTGTGAACGCAAGTATTCCTCTCTGGCTGACTGGAAAGCAAATTCTTGGTATCCTTTTGATGTCTGGCCTTCATAATGATGGAAGGGTGCAGCAGCCAATGTGGCATGGTACGACTTAACTTCTGTTTCCAGTCTTTCCCTGTTTTCTTTTTCATACTCCAGTTGAAATTTTAGCATTGTTATCTCACCTTCCATCTTATTAAATTGTTCATTATCCTGGAATGGATTCGCTCCAGCTGTTTCCTCTTTCTGCTTGATTGTCTTTTGAAGGTCATCATACTTACCTTTTAAAATTTCAATATCCTCAAGGTATTTCTTTTCCTTTTCTTGGTTCTCATGTTTTATTGTGTCTATTTCTATTCTTTTCCTAGCAATTATATCCTTTATCCTGTGATATTTATCCAACAGATCTTTTCCCATTTTATTGCTAGTAGAAACCTAAGCAAAACCAAGGAAATAGTTAGCTAGCACTCAATTCCAAAATTTATATATATATATATATAATTTTCTCCAGTTGGATATCCATTCATTGCAACACTTTATATATATGGAGAAAAATTAGAGTTAAACTTCAGACCTTATAAAAGCATATATTCCCAGAAGTTCAAAAAGTTAATTGAAGAAAGGGAATCTATAAGAGTACAAAAGAAATGATAAGTTATAAGAATCTCAGAATTAAAGAACACTTTTCCTGAAGTACAACAGACCCAAGACATAGAATCAGTGATTAATAGCTGTGACCATGTCTAAAAAAAGGTTTACATTCTAATATATAGAACCAAGCCATAGTAAGAGCCTTAGCTGTACATATACTTGACTGATAAAAATTTTCCAAAATTCTTTTGGTTCTCCATTTCTGAAAATGTTCTATACACATTCTACTTCTCAAAAATAGAAACACAAATTGACAAGAATATATGAAAAATCTTCAGCATCTGTAGAAATTAAGGAAATGCAAATCAAAATTACACTAATATTTCATCTCACTCCAGTTAGAATACCAATGATCAGGAACATGAATAATGACAAATGTTGGTGAGGATGTGGGAGAAAGGCACTCTCTTTACATTGTGGCTGGGACTACAAACTAGTACAACCAGTCTCAGAAGCAAAGTGGAGATTACTCAAAAAACTAGGAATGGAATCACCATGTGATGCAGCTATTCCAACTCCTCCTTGAATATCCAAAATATCTGAAATCAGCATACCACACAGCAATACACTTCAAGGTTTATTGCAGAACAGTTCACAGTAGCCAAGCTATGGAACCAGGCCAGATGTCCATTAATGGATGAGCAGATTAAAAAAATGTGGTAAACATACACCACAGAGTTTTACTCAGCCGTAAAGTAGAATGTAAGAAGGGCATTTGCTAGTAAATGGATAGAAATGGGGAAAATCATGATAAGTGAAATAAACCCAACTGAAAATCAAAGGTCGAATGTTTTCCTTCATAAGTGGAAGCTAGAGCATAATATGGGAAAGAAGCCAGTGGGAGAGGAGATCAGAGAGCAGAAAGATACAGGAAAGATGAGTGAAGTAGATGTAGGAGAATGAGAGGTAGGAAGGAAGAAAAGGGGAAGATGAATGGAATGAATTTAACAAAATCATGTTATATCTTCATATATAAAGATACCAAAGGCAATTTCACTTTAATGCATGTAGAAAAGAAAGGATGCTTAATAGAGAAGAGAGGAGGATAACAGGAAGGAGAAAGTGAGGAAAAGAGGGGGAATGGGGCTTGAAATCAAATTCCTTGCACATATGATTTTGATAAAATGAACCCAATTACTCTGTATAATTATGGCACTCTGATAAAAATATTTTTAAAAGAAGGAGGCTATTAAAGCACATGAAACTTTATCCTACATGGATAGCTCAAATTTTAATCTCATAAATAACAGATAAATTTCTCAGAGTAAAAACATCTCCTAAAAGCAGAGTGAGACAGCATCATGAAATACAATATTTTACAAAACATTTAATAAGTTTCCTGATAGTTTCAAAGTAATTTAGCCTGTGTTATAACATAAAATGCCCAAATTAACAATTATGTTAATGAGTTAACTCTACTCAGCTTCCATTACTACATTCAGAAATCATGTGGAACATCTATTAGATGTCAACATTGCAATAAAAAATTTTAGCCATGAAAGCCAAAAGATGCCTTTTGTTTTAAACCTAAATTATGTAGTCATGCATGGCAAACAATGCTTTGTTAGACAACAGACTGGTATGCCACAGTGGACTCATAAGGTTATATTTCAGGGTAGACATCTTCTGTTTGTGCAAGTTCAAGCTTATGATTGCACGATGATGAAATTACTGAAGGACACCTTTCTCAGATCTTATCCCGATCATTAAGTGAAACATGACCACATATATTAAATTATACAAATAATATAATTAATGTTGAAATAAAGTAAGAAATTTGACACTTATTTTACCTGCTCTAACTTATTTCTTTCAGTATTCAGTTCCATATCTCTTGTTTTCAGAGCCATTTCAAGTTGTCTTTTTGTTTCCATTTCTTTATTATAATCCTCTTCTTTTTCTCTTAACTGGTGCTTAATTTTTTTCAAAAGATGATCAGCATTTTTTCTCTTCTTCTCTTTTTCTTGTAGTTCACATCTGCAGTTAAATAAGTTATCTTAAAATTCATTTTGTTAGAAAGAAAAAAGTTCACTTTATGAACTGCTCTTCATATGTTAATTTATTATCCTAATACAAATTCTGTGTTCTCAAATACACTTCCCTTCTTGTTCTCACATTTTATTTCCTACTTCAATAACTCTCTAAGGGGATATATCTATATATAGAAATAAAAGGTTTAGATATATAAAGGTAATAAAGAACATTCTGTGATTGGGTAAGATTCTGTTACTAGTAACTCTGGTAGAAATTATGCAAAAGAAATTTTGAGATGATTCTGTAAATTCACAAGTGGAAACTTAAGAATTCCTCCTGAATTCTAAATATGATTTAAAGTTGTTTTAAAAAATTATTGTTTAAAAACCAGTTTATAAGTTTATTGGAAATAAGGTTTATCTTCATGAAATATGAAACATATCCCTTGAAATGATTCACAATGTAATATAGTACCTTCATAGGTTTTCACACAACACACAACAGCACATTACTATATTATACTCCTAGTCTAAGGAGTATAAATCCTTGTATTACACTTTTTGTTATTTCTTTTTGGGTAACACTTTCAAGTGATCTTGTTGATTATTATGTACTTTATAAACAATGTAGAAATTAGTCTTGAAACAAGACAGAACCTTATATTTAATCCAATAATAAAGAGTATAGGTCCTTTTACCAGAGAAATTTGAACTTATTTTATTTTTATATGAGATAAATTGAATAAAATAGTCATCACTTTTTAATTCATATTTTATTTCATGGGTCTTAAGAATAAGACAGCATCTGGGGATATAGCTCAGCAGGAGCAGACCTATACACTTGAACAAAATCCTGGGTTCCATCCCAGGCATAAGAAGAAAAAAATGTGTGATTTTTCAAAACATGTTTCTTCATTGAGGAAAATGCCCATTTCATCCTCTCTTGGAATTGTAAATTTACATAAATTTTCTAGAGTACAATTTAGAAATACTGATCAAATACCTTTTAGAAATGTCTCTACTTTAAATAAATAATTGTATTTTGAAGGATGTAGTCAAAATAAACATATAGAAAACAATTCCTATAAGTGAAGTTTCTTGAAGCAATAATTGCCATACAAATTTTTTAAATGAATAAAATACAGTAGAAAATTCATTATTTCTTAATGAATATTGAGATTCCTGTAAAGTGGGCTTTTATGTAGCCAGTAGAATTGTGATTGGGAAGAATATGCATTTAATTGGTGGAAGTAATCATTCCTACCAACTTGTTTTTATTTCCAAGATTTTCACACTCCAGAAGAATTAGAAGTTTTTTCCCTTATGAAATGCCAAAAGGTAGGTCAGAAAATATAAAATGTCCTATGCTTGTATAATTTTATCAAAGTGGATTTTTCTCTCATGTGTAACTAAGAAGAACTAATAAAATTATTTTTCCAGCAAAAAAAAAAAAAAAGGATCATTCAAACATTTCTTTAAAGTTAGGATATCATACCTCAAATTAGAGAGTTCCTGTTTCCACTCTGCTTTTTCATGCTCTAGCATGGCATTTACTTTTTTTTGCATCTGATAGCTTCATTTTCAGTCTACAAACTTTAGTTTCCATCTTTGTAAGTTTTTCTATAAATAGTAAACACTGTGAACAGTGACATTTTCTATGTTCCATTGTTCTTTGAGATGAAATAACTGCATCCTCTATTTTGGATAGGCTCACAGAATCTATATAATGGAAAAAACATGAAGCAATGATTGCAATGCAAATTTTTTAAATGAATAAAATACAGTCGAAAATTTATTTTTTTAAAACAAACAACAATAAATTTTTAAAACAAACATGATAAAATCAAATATGTGAATGTTTTTCATATATGAAGGACTGTACATTTTCACAGGCACTCATGCACTGAAGAAATGCACGTGGAGTGCCTACAACTTTTGGCACATTATAATATATTCTGTAGAAAAACCTACCAGATGAGATCCATGTTCTTCTTTAGCTTAAAGTGTAGAGGAGAAGACAGACAAATAAATGGATAATGTAGGGAAACAGAGTTCTGTAATCACATTATGGAATCAGAGCTACAGAAAGTTTTCCCTGAGAAAAACATGACTCCCCAGAGAAATGAAAATTATCAGGAAGCAGCTGGGCAGAGGGTGAAGAAGAGCATTCCAGCCAACATACAGCATGTACTGAGGCTCTATGACAATCTGCTTTTGGCCAAGAGGAAGTAACAGGTACTGATTCCTGATCCCACCAGAAACTACCCAAACCAAAACAGGCCAAAGATATTAAACGGCATTTCCCAAGACCGTGGACACTTCAGACAATGAGGAAAATGATCCCCAGTAGACAGGAAACAAATGATGTAAGCTTTGTAAGTGTGCCATCTCCCTGTTGTGAGAGCTTCAAGGTGGTGATTCAAGAAGAACAAGCAGAAGGAGAGTCTACTAGCCTCTTTGAGCTGAGGTGATGGAGCTGAGGTTCTGGTAAAACCAAGACACAGAGACATCACAGGATAGAGCAGGAGAGGAGAAAGTACTACAGAGAAAGAATCCTGGACATCTGCAGAGGACCCCCTTTGAATTTTTAGCAGACTAATGGACGACAAAGGAGTGCCAAGAAGCAACCTGAGACCCAAAGAAAAAGCATTGCTTAAGGTTAGAGGAACCGTCTCCTGTTCACAGAGTGCCAAGAAGGGTGTCTCTGCCCATCAGTCAATCTGGAAGAATAGATATTTCACAGAATAAAGGTAGAGTCATCGGCAACTCCCAGTAGTGGAGAATTCATAACCAGCTGATCACCTGAACAATCACAAAAACAAGACTGGGAAGGATATCAAGTTCATTACTAGTAACCTGATGACTTCCAAAATAAAATTCAGAAGGAGAAGCGGAGGATGAAAGATATAGTTAAAAAAGAAATGCCAACTACACTTGAAGGGAGGAACACTGATAGAAATGAAAGAGCATGATGATAGGGTAGTCCAACTACATTAACCATTGAACAATACAGGATTAAACTCTGGGAGTTGTCTTATACACAGATTTGTTTATTTGTTTTAGGAAATTAGAAACAATTTGAAAGATCTCAGAGAAGTCAGGAGATGTCACAGTATATAACTGCACTACTCAAATAATTATGTAGTCACCTCCTGTGGGTACTGAGTTGTTATGAACTGCTGCATAAAAGGCCCCATGATGCTAATTATCTCCATGGGAGTAGTTGGTCTCCAGCAAATTGGCTATGACAGTAAAAAATGATCTCTCACAGTTTTTATACATTTTCCCTCATATTCAACACCTTTAACATACAAAATATGTTAATTGTTTCTTTTAGGAAGACAGCTTTGGTCAACAGCAGGCTATTAGTACCTCTGATTTTTGCAGATTCAAATACACACACAGATTTTCTTTGATTTCACAGGTGGGTGACACTCCTGACACCAACACTGTTCAAGGGCCAAATGTATATAACAAAAAGCTCTAAAAATTCAAATTAAAAGGCAGGTTGTTAGTATGAACAAAATAGTCTGATTCAACTCTATGCTTTCTACAAGAAATGTGCTTTCTACAACTATGTGCTTCCCATTTCCTACAGGAAATACTTTTTTAATGTAGACACACATTGGTTAAAAATATAAAGATAAACCACACTGACACTTGATAAAAGAAGGCTTCATGGGATTGGCTACATAAAGGCCAGATGAGATTTCATATTACAAAACCCTACCAGCAATAAACATGGCAATTGCACAGTGATAAAAGATTCAATTGATGAAAAAGATGATATATCTATATGATCACCAATGCTTTTGTGTACCATATAGATACAAAATTCATGAGGCACAAAATTGATAGAGCTCCAAACAGTAATAAGCAAATTTACAGTTATCATTTGAGGGGCCAAACTCCTCACTCAATAAGTGGTAGAAAAATTAGGCAGAAAGTCAGCAAGAATGTAGAAAAGCTTAACACCACCATTCTCTACCAAAATGGAACAGATGCTAAGATCAGACAATAAATTGTAATTTAAGATGTCATAATAATTTAACCATGCACAATATGTTCCCTGATTATGAAGTCATGATCAGAAATCAACAACAAAATATTTCTGGCAAATGACAAAGTTATTCTTTTTTTGGCTGACTAATATTCCATTGAGTGTGTGTCTATTTACTTCATATGTATAGGTATATGCATACATATATCCCATTTTTTTATTCATTCATCTGTTGAAAGGCATATAGGTTGGTTTCTTAATAGGTATTCCCTAGAAAGGATTTTGCATGATTCTAAAAGTGATAAGAGATATATGAGATATGAGATATCTTAATCACTCTGCTCTTATTATTACACAGTGTACCCCATCAATATGTCCCCCTACTATGTCAGCTTAAAATCAGATGGTTTACAAAAGAAATTAAAATGCTATGACACAAATGAAAAAATCTGTTATTTGCACAAATACATAAGTTAGAGTTCATCAAAATTTAAAACTGAAGCTCTTAAAAACAACTGTTAAGAGGAGAAAATATCAAGACACAAAGTGGTGAAAATTTCTTGCAAAAAAATAGCTGATAAGGAATGGTATCCTGAGGAGACAGTGGAATGAATGTGACATAACTTTCCTATCTAAATACAGGAATACACCACAGTGAATCTCAACATTGTGTACATCCATAAGATTGGAAGCCTGATTAGAATAAAATATATTCCATGCTTGTATGAATATATCAAAATGGATCCTACTGGAATGAATAATTTAAAAGAACAAACAAAATAACAGAGAATTAAAAGGATAAGTGACCAAAAATGTCATCCAAATTAATAATAAGCACTGGAACATCCTCAACTTACCTGGTCATTAGTGTAAGGCATATTGAAACTGTACTGATGTGTGCATGTGTGAAGAGCACCCTCTTAGAAAGGTTATAATTATTAAAAATTGACCATACGACTTGATATTGAAGATAGGAAAGAATGGGACCTTTCATACCATGGGCATTGAAAAAGATGGAAATATTTTGGAAAGCTGTTTGAGATTTCTTAATTAGGGAATATATAGCGGCATGAGGAGTATTTTGTGATTAGTGGGTTTCTTAACTGTGTTTTTAAAATTTGTTCTTTCTCAATATACATGACACTAGAATACATTTTTGGAAATTAACATACATAGAGTATAATTCATTTTATTTAGGATCCTATTCTTGTGGTGGTACATGCTGCAGAGTTACCCTGGTCATGTATTCAAATACGAGGCTAGGAAAGTTATGTCTGATAATTCTATTGTCCTTCCCCCCCCTTCCCTCCCTCATTTCCCTTTATCTAGTGATGGATTTCTATTCTTTCCCTCCCCACCCTCCTTGTTTAGTGTTAGCATATATCAGAAAGAACTTTTGGCCTTTCTTTTTGGGGGATGGGCTTATTTCAATTAGCATAATATTCTCCAGATCTATCCATTTACTAGCACGTGCCATTATTTTAATTTTTTCTTTACAGCTGAGTAATACTCCATTCTGTATATATTTTGTATATATACCACATTTTATTTATCCATTCATCTGTTGAAGGACAATTAGGTTGTTTCCATAGCTTGCCTATTGTGCGAATTGAGCTGCTACAAACATAGATGTTGCTATGTCACTACAGTAGGTTGATTTTAAGGAGTGGGATAACTGGAACAAATGGTGGTTCCATTCTAAGTTTTCTGAGGAATCTCCATGATGATTTCCAGAGTGGTTATACAAATTTGCAGTCCCACAAGCAAGTATGAGTGTACCCTTTTCCCCACAACCTCAACCAATATTTATTGTTGCTTGTATTCTTGATTGTTGCCATTCTACCTGGAGTGAGATGAAATCTCTAGTACAGTTTTAATTTGCATTTTCTCTAATTGCTAGAAATGTTGAACATCTTGATTATGGTATTTAAATGTGTTTAACTCATATGTTAAAACTTGTCAAATTGCATACTTTACATATGTGCAGTTTATCATATTTTCAATAATATCTCACATTGAAACTTTTAAAACAAAAAGCTGTACTGTAAGGACAATCATGTAAGACAGTGGTTGGGACACAGCAATGCAGGATAAGCTAGAGGACTGAAATCTTTTTCACCTTATAGCAAAAATATGTGAGAGCTAGGTTTTAAGGGTAGGGTTAACATGATCATATCTGAATTTTTGAAAATGTATAATTATGGTTGCAGGCTAGGGCATGGTTTTAGGAGGTGGGGTAGCAGGAAAAACAGGTTTAAGATTACTGCAGACTTCAGATAGAGACAATGATCATGATCAAGGCACAAGAGACAAAGATCATGATCAAGGCACAAGAGAGCAACACAGCCAACAAAAGGAGCCAGGGTGCCATTCACAAAGAAAAGTGCAGTGGGAATTATCCTAGCTCTTTGGCTCAGAGTGAAACCCAGTTTTCCATCTATTTTAATATAACGCATATTTCTGATAGGAACAGCTATAAAACATCACCTCTCCCTGGTGCACTGCTAAGCAATGTTATTGTATTATTATTATAACATAATAATATTTATTATTTATGCATCTATTATTATAATATACACAAAAGGCCTAATTTTTATGCAAAGGCCCTACCTTTACATGATGTTTTATGTTGTTCAATCAACTGTAAAATTTCCTTATCATTAGGGTAAGCCAACTCACAATTCTCTGAGGCTGTTTGACATAACTTATTTAAGTTATCAAGGTTTTCCATGGCATTGGCTGGTGTTTTGACCTGTAAAAAAATAATATGATTTCTAAATATCCCTCAAATATTTATACCATGTACTAAATTCATAGAGGGAACATCTGTCTGTTATTTTATATGCAAAATACAGGTATTTGTTAAATAAGAGCTAGTTTCTGTCAAAAGGATGTCTTTATCAATGGTGACTGTTTCTTAATCACTTTCCCAAAGTAGAAGTCTTTACCTAAAAAGATTCTCTATTATTTCAGGTTACATGATTTTTTTTTCTGGGGGTAGGGTGGAGGAACTGGGGATCAAATTCGGGGGCATCTGACCACTGAGCCACATCCCACCCTATTCTGTACTTTATTTAGAGACAGGGTCTCACTGAGTTGCTTAGCACCTCGCTTTTGCTGAGGCTGGCTTTGAACTCTCAATCCTCCTGCTTCTGCCTCCCCAGCCACTGGGATTACAGGGATGCACTACCATTCCTGGTTAATGTTACATTTTACAATACAATATAAATTTTAAAATTATATCACTTAGCCTTTCACAGTGTGTTTTTGAATAAAATACTACCTTTTATTATTTTTAACAATACCTTTCTCTTTGAGTTAGATGCTTTCTCTCTGGCCCTAATAAAAGAAAAGACACACACACAAAATCCTTTCAGGTAAATATTAATATGTTAATAAGAATGTATAATATATTTTTATGTAAAAATCTTTACATTTGTTATTATTTCTCCTATTCATAAATTTTGCAGGCTATTTAAAGTACAATCATTTTCTGCAATCATAAACAGAAAGAGGAACATCAAGGGACAAAGAATAATACTACATAAAGAACATTAGAAAAATAAAATTTAGATCACACTATTTGACAGCCAAAGGAAAAGTATCATGTTACTTGAATTCTTTAATAGAAATAAATACAGCAGATTCTGCTATTATAATCAAAATAAAAGACAATTTTTTACCAAGGACTCAAACCCATTAGTAAAATATGGCTTAAATCCTTATATAAGGGAAAGTCTTTTTGTATAATGATATGAGTTAATTTTTCAAAACCTACAATGCAATTACTGTGCATTTTTCTAACACTCTACATGGGTTCAACTTGTTATCATCTTCATAATTCCATAAGGCAGATACCATATTATGTATTAAATAAGGAAGAAACTAGGCAAAGAAAGGCCAAGTAACTTGCTTAAAGGCATAGAGATGGTCAGCAGCAAATCCCAAATATAGATTCCAGGTTCTAAACGTGTGTATCACAATATACTATGAAAAGTAATAATTCTCTTCTGGTGTTTTTAAGACACAGAATAGCAGATCAATCTACATTATCATTCCATATCTGGTGATAATTATAAATAATAATTTGTGAATTGTGCCAATATGTTTTAAAACATAGTTTAAAACCTTGTTTAGTTTCAGTAAACTAAAGATTTTTTTTTTTCTAAAGAAATTTATCAACAGGCATGATAATCCAACAGTGTATTCATGCATTTCACAAATACTTCCTGAGCACAAAATCCATTTTCAATGCCACTGTTGGTATGGGGAAACAAGGTTTGTATTCTTTAAAATATCAAAGCAATATTTAGTAGTAGGTTGTGGATAGTTCGCTTTTCTGTTGTGCACCAACAAAACCTTCCATTTTCCCGAGAATCTAAACACCTATCAAGTTATTTTAGAGTACCATACAAAATCATATCTATACATGATGATACTCTCAAGAATTAGAACAAAATTTGTTTGAGAGGTGTCATGCAACTGTTGTAAGTGTACTTTAATGCGAAATTGACAGTATGCTATAGAACCAACCTCATTTTTTAAATGATTGCTTACTACATTAGTTTATAGATATGGAAATTTAACTGTTTCCTTATTGATAGGAATTTAGATTCTCACTTAATGATATAACAGTCCTATAATAAATACCCTTAAGTAAATAAATAAATATATATATGTGTGTGTGTGTGTATCCTTAACACATATATTGCATTTAATGTTCCTGTTATGCATATGAGAAATATTCATATATATTATATGCATTATGTATATCATATAATACTGGTCCTTAATATATGTGGGCAAGCATGCATTTACAAGTATATTTTCCATTCCAAGAAGGATCCAGGAATAGAAGTGAGGCTGTTAGGTTTGACGAATAATATTCTAAATCTTTGGTACATGCCTCTAAATTACCCTTCAAAAAGTGCTGATCAATTTAATTTATAAACACTGTATGAGAATGTTCTCTTCATCACAGTTCCCTATCTTAGTTATTACATTTTAAATAAAATTCATCAAAATATTCATAATAAAATGGTATTGCCACAGTCTGGCTGGGCACAAATCACGAGCCTCCACCCAAACTTCACCAACCAACGCGAACTCTCCAGGAATCCCCGGGAGAGCTCAACCGCAAACTCAACAGGAACTCCGCGAGAACTCAAAACTACTGGCAAAATGCTAGGCGCCATCCAAACTCGGCTTTGGCTCTCAACATGGTATCTCATTGTTTACTTTCATTTTTTCTGGAAACATTGCAAGGTTGAATATTCCCAGGTAAAGCTTAATATTTCTCAATCGTGAATGTTAGACCAAATTAGAATGAGATTTAGAGGAGAATAACAATTATCTACTGTGGAGTACTGCCACACGCTTACCCATCATGTTCTTGACACTTTGTAAGAGAAAAAGGCTCATGATCATTTTTTCTGCTCTTTCTCTGTTTCATGGGTTCATCATTATAATCAGTGTCTTCAGTACCTTCACATAGGTTTTGTGATTCTTTTGTTTCAATTGGGTGCTTCATCTTTTTTTCCTCCACCTTTAATGAATGATAAGGATGATCATGCTACTTTCTAATAAAAAGGTTTCTTTTTTTCTGCTTTTATCCTTGATTTTACCTCCTGATTTAGTTTAATTGTCATTATTTCAGCCCATAAAATATTTTGAGCTTCCTTTAATTTTATAAAATATCATTGAAAATTTTTGCCAATTCTGCTTCATTTTTGTTTGAGTGGAATAACAAGAGTTTTCCAAAATTTCAAATAGAACAATTTTTCATTCCATGCTTTTATTTTGAGCCATTTTTGCTATCTAGCATTTACACTCCCTGTAGCTCTGGCAGACATAAAAAGAAAAGGATAGGAAAGGAGTCCTCTTCTGTCTTTCCTACCTGGATTGTACATTAAACACCCAAATTCAGGGACTGAGTCATTGTTGGGCCTCAGTAAAGAGGAAGATTTCCCCTTTCTGCACTAAGCTAGTCTCCAACCTCCCCCACCTTGCCTTGTGCAATTCTTTTGTCATTTGGATCCAGGGAGAGCAAAACAGTGAAGGTGCTCATTGCAACATATGAACTAAAGTTTGCTGCAACACTAGGAGCAGGACAAAATTGCTACCTTGTAACTATGGAATGCTGGAAAATGAGATGCTTTCCAGACTGGTTATCTGCATTAGCCCCATTATCTACTTGGGAGTAAAACCAAGAAAGTTTTAATGACTCCCAATTGGCATTACCTAGGATTTTGGTGGCATGGAAAGTTACCACAATTTCACAATTCTGGATCAGACAAATTATCCAGAAAAAGTAAACCAATTATTTCTTGGGAGATGGGAAGCCTCCTAGTTCATATGCTACTGCATTTATTTTTAAAAGGATATGTCTAGATTTTGCCTATATTTAAAACTTAGAATTTCAGAAATCCATGTTCTGCATTGAAGTCAAGTACAAAATTTGGGGCTGAGATTTAATGCTTCTTTATATGATAAGATCAAACATACCAAGATTAACAAATTTTTCAAAACAACCTAAAGTAAAGGGCTGACTGAAACAGAAACACTTAACAGAAGTGACTTTAAAAGAAGTATATATACTTGTAAAAGATATTTAAAGTGCTCATATTAGAATTATGTTTCAATGGTTTGGTAAAACAGATAAATTTATACAGATAAAAGCACAATAAACAGATTAGGTTGTCTGAAAACATATCTCAAAACTAGGCACATGGATATATTCCATCTCAGCCATGACTTTCCCTTACATTTCCTTTGTGTGTGTGTGTTGTGTGTTTGTGTGTGTCTATGTGTTAATAAATGTGAATTAATTTTACACCAAGAGGGAGAAAAAAAAAAAAACAAACAAACCTCAAGCTTATTACATTCTGTCAGCAACTTCTTTATGCTTATCTTGGTTCAGAAGGTCATATGGTATAGGACTAAATTACTTTCCCAGTTCACAGGCCACTTGTAAGATTGATTGACTTAAGATGATGAGAAAGAAAGATCATGAGAATGTTTTCCTGAAATTCTCTTTATGGAGAGAGAAGAAAGTTTAAATTTCTGGACAGAATTTCTTTTTTTTTTTTTTTTTAAGAGACATTTCTGGGTTGGGGGAGAAAGAGTATTTTTTTTAGAGAGAGAGAGAGAGAGAGAGAGAGAGAGAGAGAGAGAGAATTTTAATATTTATTTTTCAGTTTTGGGCGGACACAACATCATTGTTTGTATGTGGTGCTGAGGATCGAACCCAGGCCGCACGCATGCCAGGCGAGCGCGCTACCGCTTGAGCCACATCCCAAGCCCGACAGAATTTCTTATTTAGATAACACCATTTAATACATGAGCTTTTTCAAAGCAGGAAATCAGAATACAATTGATACTGAGAAAAACCAAGAGTAGCAACAAGAGAATAGCTCTCCCATTTTGAAGGTGAACTTTTTCTTTCTCTAATGTCAAGACCTCTACCTGTGACATGCCTATCTCATTCCTAAACCTTCCCTTGTTTTGCAGTAAGTGTTCACCTAGACATCCTTTTATTATTCTGTCACTAAGTGGTAGAGAGAAACTCACCTTTTCTAATTCAGTTCCCATGCTCTTACAGCTATAGCACTGCATCACATGATGGATTCTGGGACAAAATTTGATTTGATTTTGTTTTCTTACAAGTGTCATTAACAGTATAAATACTGTGCCTTTTTATTTGAGTAATCTGATTCACTTCTTGGGATTAGGTAAGACGTGAATCACGATGGCTTTTGACTTACTAGACCCCTAAGCATGGGTCCAGATTTTAAATTCCAACTAGGAGTACTTATGTTCATACTTACTTTTATTTGTAGATCAAATACTTGGTCTTCTCTCATTGTAACTATAACAACTTCTAGTTTTTAATTTTCTGTATTATTATGAAAATTCTCCTCCTCAGTGTTAGAAGAATGTTCAGTTTCTAGTTTGTTATGTCCAGGCTTTAATTTATTTTCACTTCGATGCATCTTAGCAAATGACTGGTGAGAATGTTTTAGGGACCCAGAGCATATATGAGAAGGAGAGAATTTTGAAGACTTGGTTCTTTGTGTTTAAGACATTTCTGCATTACTACAGGGATAGACACTCCAGAAGCAACTTTTTCCTCAAATCAAGTACATAACTCCTCAAATTAGAGAGTGTTTTCCTTTAAATTGATTCCTCCTCTGGAATTAACACATTTTAAGAGCCAATATCAATATGCACCAAGCAAGACAGTGTGTGGATGTGAAGGACCTGAGGAGCAAAAGCAGGTGGTCTCCACTGGATGGCAGGGACACACATGGGCCTGTCAAAGTGAGTTGGGGCCCTCCTACCAGCACAGCTGGGCAGCCCCTCCTCACACACCCAGCTCTAACCCTGAGCCAACCTCCTCAGGGTTCAAATACCCTCCCTGAACTCTCCCTACTAAGGTGCTGTTTCTGAGTAACTCTTGACTTTCTCATCACCCTTCCTCCTTCATGTGGGCTACTGGAATTTTCCTGTGGAAACCAGAGAATTCTAAGTCCTTTAGAGACTGAAGATGACAGAGCAGGCAGCAGCCCTCCACCCCTACAAAGTCCAGAAAGGAAGCAGTGAAGTAAGAGCTACCAGACAGAATGAGACTATAATTTTCTACCTGTCCTATAGGCAGCTACTCTTCTATCAAAGTAGACATCAAGCCAGAATTAATCAGAAAAGACAAACTGGGTTATTTCATACTTATTATGGGAATCAACCAACAACAAGATGAAATGATTATCTTTGTGCCCCAAACATGGGTGTACTGATGAATAAAAAGCAAGCCTTTCTCAATATTATAAAGAATCAAATAGAACTGAATACAGTAATACTGGGTGATTTCAACAAACCATGTCATTATTTGATAGGTCATTCAAACATAAACCAAGAGTAAAAAGTAGAATTAATGAAATGAACTTAACAGACATCTATAGAATATTTCATCTATTGAAGTGAATTCATTTTACCCTCAAAAGCACATGAAACTTTCTGTAAAACAGATAATATTTGGGAGCACAAAGAAAGTCTTAGCAAATACAAAAAGAGATAATTCCTTGCATTCTATCAGATAATGAAGGAATGAAATTAGGAGTTAAGAACCAGATAAAAATTAGAGACCATTTTAACACCTTGAAATGAAGTAATACACTTTTCTATCAGGAATTGGCCAAAAAAGAAATTGGGGAAGAAATTAAATTATTAAAAACAAATGAGAATAGAACAATACCAAGACCTCTGGTGCTGTATGAAGGCAGTCCTAGTGGGAAATTTATAGCACTGATTTCCTACATTAAAATAAAAGAAAAATACCAAGCAAAAAAAATCTAACATTATATTTCAAAGCCATCAAAAAGAACAATATAATTCCAAAATCAGTAGAAGATAGGTAATAATTCAGATCAGAGCTTAAATTCATGCAATTGAGAATTAAAAAGCAATACAAAGGATAAATGCAACATAAAGTTGATTCTTAAAAAAGATGAACAAGTGTGATAAACCCTTAACCAAACTAATCAAAGAGAGAGAAGTTCCATTAACATTAAAACACTGGAGAAACTAAGGATAAAAGGAACAACCTCAACATTGTAAAGGCCAATATGAAAATCCAAAGCCAATGTCATACTGAAAGGAGAAAAACCTCAGAGCATTTGCTCTGAACACTAGGAAAACTACACACCATATAAAGAAGAATGCAACTAGATCCATATCTTCACAATGCACACAGTTCAATTCAAAGTGGATCAAAGACCTAGGAATTAGACCAGAAATTTTGCACCTGCTAGAAGAAATCATAGGCTAAACACTCCAACAAATTTGTATAGGCAACAACTTTCTTAACAAGACTCCTAAAGGGCAAGGAATGAAATTAATAATCAATTAATTGGGACAGCATCAAATTACAAAGCTTATGTAAGCAAAAACAAGTAATAAATGGGAAAAATAACTAAACTTATAATCCTCAAAAAAGAAATGCAAATGGCCAACAAGTATATGAAAAGATATTCAACAACCCTAGAAATGATCAAGAATACAAACAATAATAAATGTTAGTGGAATTTCAAATTAACACAAACACTCTGGAAAACAATATGGAGATTCCTCAAGAGACTAGGAATGCACAACCCTATGACTGAGCTATCCCACCCCTCAATAATTATCCAGAAGAACTAAAGTCAGCCTACTATAGTTATATAGCAGCACAATTTACAGCAGCACAATTTTCAGTAGCCAAATATGAACCCAGCCCAGGTGCTTGTTAACAGATGAATGGATAAAGAAAAAAAAATGTGGCACATGTACACAATGGAGTTTTACACAGTCGTAAGCAATAATGACATGATGGCATTTGCTGGTAAATGGATGGAATTGCAGAACATCCTGCTCAATGAAATAAGCCAGACTCAGAGAGTCAAGAATGTTTTCCTATATGCAATATTCTGACAAATTGACCTCTTTTCTAAGGATAAAATTTAGGTATAAGTTGCTACGTTACCAGACATATTTTAAGATTAATCATCAGTTAAAAGTCTTTGAAAATCAATATTAAAATATGATCTATTGATTCTGAAAGAATATTCTGAATGGTAATTGCATTTGGCATATACTAATTACTAAGCAAAGAAAACAATATGAGAGCAGGAATTTAAATGTACATGTTTTACATACCAGTAACTGGTTACTTTCAGATCCTTCAAGTGTATTTTGCTCTTCCTCTGATGTAATTTCTAAAGGTGGTGCTGTTGAAAAATGTACTGGTAACAATCAGAAAATGTAATACTCTATCAAATTGGAATTAAAGAAGCCAACTATCATCATCATTATCATCATAATAAAAATTTATATTTATTTTCCCAATAAATAATTCAAATGAAGCTTAATCTTTATTTGAACATCTACTTCTTTTTATCTTATTTTATTTTGTTGCAGTTCATCTAATTTGGCTTGGTTTTCACTGATATGTGTGTGTGTGCCTATGTGCTACAGGGTTGAACCCAGGGCCTTGTACATGCTTCATAAGTACTCTACCACTGAGTTCCATCCCATGACTTTTAATTTTATTTTGAGACATTGTCTTTCCACAGTGTGTAGGCTGGCCTCAAACCTTCCATTTTCGTACCTCAGCCTGCTGAGTAGCTGAGATTACAGGTGAACTCCAAGTCACTAAGCAAATGTGGTTTTTTTCAGGAAATAATTCTACTTATCCAAAAGAAATCACTTGGACAGGCTCTAGGGGTCACCAGGTTCCATGCATACAGTGGTTTCAAAGACTCATCCACAAATGCACCCATTCAATAGAAATGATCAAATACTGAGAGACAAAATATTAAAATACCAAAGAAACATAAATGTTTACACTGTCCTCTGTTTTCTATCTCACATCTCATAAGAGTAACTTATTGACAACTTTCAACTTTTCATCATTGATACTTTCAAAAATTACTGATACTTTCATTTGTAAACATCCTGTTCCTTATTTCTGAAATAGTTTTGTGAACTTTTCTGACAAACTGCTTTTCTAAATTTTAGAGTCAGTCCGCTAAGTAAATTCTTCCATTATTATGGGTTTTACACAAAAAACTGGTATTTCTTTCCCTAGGCAATTGTTTTTGTTTTGTTTTGTTTTGTTTTGTTTTTTCTCTGTCCCCCACCCCCTCACCAAGTTTGCTTTGACTTATGGTAAACCTCTTTTCCACTGTATGGGAGAGAGAGGGAGATCTTATCTTTCCCTCTGTTATGGTTTGGATGTGAAATGCTCCCCAAAGACTTATTTGTTGAAGATTTGTTCCTCAAAGCAGCAATATTCAGAGGTGGGGCTTTGGGGGAAGTGATTGGATCATGAAGGCTCTCATAATTTGATGGCACTATTGGAGGCTTTGGAAATTTTACTCCTCCAAGTAGGACACTGAGGACATGGCCCTGAAGGTGCACTCTCTGTGCTTCCTGACTACCAGGAGCTGAATAACTTTCTGTCCTTCTACCATGATGTTGTACCTCATCTTGAGCCCAGAGCAATAGAACTGGCAGACCACGGGCCGAGTCCTCTGAAACCATGAGCCAAAACAAACCTTTCCTCCTCCATGACTTTGTGTCAGATATTTTGGTCACGGTGACAAAAAGCTGTCTAATATAACCTCTTAGTTTTTCTTTTCATGTCCCCTATTCCTTATGGGGGTTCTTTGACTGTTTCTAGGAACCAAATTAATATAAGAGCTGGCTAACAGGAGAAAAGCATGAGTTTCATTAAATGTACATATAAAAGGGGATCTTCACAAGAGAGTGAAGTCCAAAAAAATGACCAAAGCATGATGCTTCTATATTCTTTAGTTTAGGTTTTTTTCTTTTTTTTTTTAATTGGTTGTTCAAAACATTACAAAGCTCTTGACATATCATATTTCATACATTAGATTCAAGTGGGTTATGAACTCCCATTTTTACCCCAAATACAGATTGCAGAATCACTTCAGTTACACATCCACATTTTTACATAATGCCCTATTAGTAACTGTTGTATTCTGCTACCTTTCCTATCCTCCACTATCCCCCCTCCCCTCCCCTCCCATCTTCTCTCTCTACCCCATCTACTGTAATTCATTTCTCTCCTTGTTTTTTTTCCCATTCCCCTCACAACCTCTTATATGTAATTTTGTATAACAATGAGGGTCTCCTTCCATTTCCATGCAATTTACCTTTTCTCTCCCTTTCCCTCCCACCTCCTGTCTCTGTTTAATGTTAATCTTTTCCTCCTGCTCTTCCTCCCTGCTCTGTTCTTAGTTGCTCTCATTATATCAAAGAAGACATTTGGCATTTGTTTTTTAGGGATTGGCTAGATTCACTTAGAATAATCTGCTCTAGTTCCTTCCATTTCCCTGCAAATTCCATGATTTTGTCATTTTTTAGTGCTGCATAGTACTCTATTGTGTATAAATGCCACATTTTTTTTATCCATTCATCTATTGAAGGTCATCTGGGTTGGTTCCACAGTCTAGCTATTGTGAATTGTGCTGCTATGAACATCGATGTGGCAGTATCCCTGTAGTATGCTCTTTTAAGGTCTTCAGGGAATAGTCCGAGAAGGGCAATAGCTGGGTAAAATGGTGGTTCCATTCCCAGCTTTCCCAGGGAAATTGCCGCACCAATTTGCAGTCCCACCAGCAATGTACAAGAGTACCCTTTTCCCCACATCCTCGCCAGCACTTGTTGATGGTTTTTCTTTATTGATTTTTCTACTATACCTTTACCACCTGAAGAAAAAAATTATTTCTTTACATGTCAATCCTATTTGAACCTAGACTTGTGGGGACAATCTTTTGTGTCACCTGGTATGAATAAACAGTCTTTATTTCTTTATTGAATTGCTTATTGAATTCCTTGTAAATGCTAGGGTGACTAAAAGGTGGCTTTTCTAGAGATAATACCTGAGCTGAGACTTACAGGGTGAGGGTAGCCAGCCAGAATGCAAGAAAGTGTGAGAGCATGACAGGCAATAGCAGGAGAGGCATTCAAGTATTAAACAGGTTGTGTGCTTGTTTAAAAATACAGGTTACTGGTGAAGAGTAACACCAGGGGAAAGGGTAGATAGGAGAAAGGGCTAAAGACAGAGTTAGGCAAAAGTCATATTACAACAGCATTAGTGGTACCTTTCTGACACTTGCCCATTAATGTTGTTTAAGGAATGGTGCAAGGGCATAACTGCAAGGGAAAGAAGATTACATAAACACATTTCTCTAAATGCTATGCATACAGCGAATGTCAGGGGCATTTGGATAAATGAAAGAAGATGAACAAGCCTGAGGGAATAGTGCAAAATTCAGATGATGCATGCCTGAAATGAAGGAATTCTTATAAAAATATTTTGTTTGTCCTTTGTAAAATGCATTTTAATTGAATGAATTCATGTATAAATCTGATTCCCTGGTAAATGAGACTCTGCTCAGTCTATAAAAAGCTACCAAATGACATGTGAAACGAATAACATGGATTAAGTTGCTTGTTTTCACTTTGCATTTGTTTACTTTTATACATTTATATTACAGGTATGGAACATATTCCTCAAACTGTCCTGCAATTTATGAAGTACAAAGTATGCTAAAAGCCTGATGGAATGAATATACACTTATTAAAGAAAGTTTGCTCAATTGATCCGTTTAGCTATTTGCTTTGAGAAAAACTGTTCACTAAAAAATATTCTTGATTTTACATACCCTTGCAGGATCCTGATGCATTTACATTTCTTATATACTCTGGTTTCACCATGTTCAAGTCACTTGATGCACTCATGTAAGAAGATGTATGAAATTCACCTAAGAAATTACATATAGTAATCTTACAATTTTAGAATATGATAATCAAAAAGAAAACAGTAAATAGAGTCATAAAATTAGATATAAATACACTTTATATTTCAAAATCAGCATGATTGATATTCAAAGTAATAATTTTGGTATTCAAGGAATAAGCTCTCTAATGTATTTTGTTTCCAGCGTTACTCTGGTGTGGTGCATCTTCTTAGTCTTTAAAAGATTTTAGTAAAATGACTATCTCATTAAAAATTAGGTTATAGGGCTGGGGCTGTAGCTCAGTGGTAGAGTAGTTGCCTAGCGCATGTGAGGCACTGAATTTGATCCTTAGCACCTAATAATAAGTAAGTAAATAAGTAAGTAAGTAAATAAATAAATAAAGGTATATTTTGTCAAACACAACTAAAAGTTATAAGATAAAAGTAGGTTTTATTACCAAGGATGGGATGTAGCTCAGTAACAGTGTTCATTCCTATCAAGACCAATGGCAGGGGTGCCATCCCAAGCCCCAATAAGAAAGGAGGTAAAAAATACTAGGGGAACAATTAGCTATCATTTCAAAAACAGTCAATGCTCTTATGACAACAAAAGACTTATATGAGTAGCTAATATCAATGAAATATATGTCCCTATTACTCCAATCCCAACAATTCCTCCTGCTTCCAATAATCTCTGTAGCAGCCATAACATAATATTTGGTTTGAAAGGGAAGGAATATACTGAAGCCATATGAATTAAATTTTATCAAATTTCCTCATCATTAAGTTCCAAGTTAACTAGCTTACATTTTTTTCTTTCCTTCCTTATTTCTGATGCCATTCTGCTTTTAAAAAATAATCTCTAGACTGGTTGTTTTGATACTTTCCATTTTACATTCTTTGTACGGATTATTCCCATTACTTTCTTTCTCCCTGTTCATTCAGCAATAGCATCTGAGGCTTATAACTTCTACTACTGTATCTTTTTCCCCGTTCCTCTTGACAAGGAACATGCATAGATATAAAAGCAAGCTTTTCTTCTGCCTTGATCTTACTGTATCTTGAACTATTATTCCAAGGCCCTTCTTCCAGATTTCTTTAAAGGTACACTGGGGCTAATTAGAATGAGATCTGGAAACCAGAACTACTGCAATCACCTTAGAATGTATTCAAAATGTAGAACCACCATCCTAATTATTCACAATGTGCAATTTTAACATGGTCCCCCCCCCCCCCACAGATGATTCATTAAAGGTTGAGAAGCTCTGGTCTTTACTGAATCTGCCTTCACTTCCTCTAACTTCTCTTTTTTTGGAATCTAGCCTCATGTTCCTCCCTATCACATCCCCCAAGTTGAAACTGTATAAGAAGTCACAAACTGTCTAATGAGCATTTTATCAGGTTGTGGTTTTCTTGTCTTTCCATAAATAATCTTACAATTTCTTCTCCATTCTCTAGTACTGGACTATATGATCCTGTCCTAGGAAATAGCAACACTTTAAAATGACACCTAACTATAGATGCAAATAGCTGTTATATGTGGTAAATTAAACAGCTTTGTGTGTTCAGGTATTTCAATCCCTAATGCTTTTCCAACAGTGAGGGAGATGGGAGGAATGGGAAAATTTTATTCTGCTTCTCAGACAAGTTTTGGTTCTGGAAGCTCACAAATTCTTCCCACATTTAATATGCTGTTCATGCTCTTTCTAAAGTAGTAATGAATTCAATTGTATCAGCCTGCTCATTTTTCCTTCATTTATTCCTTGTATCTTTTGCCTTTCTTAGTCTCCATTTCCTCTTCTTTCTTTTTCTTATTTCCCAACTTTCCTCTGGGATTAGCATGTCTGGAAAAGGAACTAATAATTAATTTCCTTTAGTGACATTCCCAATTTAACCTGTAGTTGAAAAGTAATAAGTTATACCACTTAGTATCATTTCACTTCTTCCTTACTATTTAATAGTCACTTTTTGTCAGTTATGAAAACATGTCAGTGCTCATGTCTTAAGCAAACATTTAGTTCAAAGAACTTGGAACTAAATTGTTATACTATATAGTTCTTACCTTTTATATGACCACTTACTGTACGCTTTTCTCTTTGATCTGAAGGCCCAGATAGATGTCCAACACAGCTCAGTGAAGGACTCTCACAAATTTTCTGGTGGAATGAATGTCAATAGTGAGTTGCATAAAGATTTCCTATTCACATGCTAAGAAGACATCTAAATTACCATTTTGGAAATCAATGAAAATTAAAAACAACTATTTATTGAAAACCAAATCTTTTCAAGAAAGGAACTTCATATAAGCACTCAAGATGAAGCCTAACTTTTGTCTTCATATGGCTACTGGCTCTGAACACTGAGCATGGAAGGAAACACAGAAAACATATTCAGAGAAAATAGAAACCAGTGTCATGTTTCAACAAAGAACCAACTTCAGTATGCCTAACTACTTTACATTCCCTGCCAATAACTTTTAAAAACTACATAGTTTACCATAATTTTATACACTTTTTATATAAGCATTCAACATTCAGAATACTACAATGACAGACTATTTTAGTGCTAAAATAAGATAACTGACAAGACTTCAGAGGATGTCATGTGGGACTAAAATTAAAATATGTCACAGCTGCTTCACTTAGGTTAAAAAAGGCTTAGGAAAATTTAAATATTTTTTGCAAAATTTTTATTGAAATGAAAGTAGTTGAGGGCTGAGGTCATGGCTTAGTGATGGAGTGCTTGCCTAGCATGTGTGAGGCACTGGATTCCATTGTCAGCACCACAGAAAAATAAATAAAATAAAGGTTCATCAAGAGTTAAAAAAAACATTTTTTTTTAAAACAGAAAGTAGTCCAATAGACTGATAAACTACTGAGAAGAATTTTTGTTTACTTAGATAATAGTACTTATCTTTTAGGTACAGTGGGTACAATTTTTTCATTTAAGAAAGAACATCAGGGCTGGGGCTGTATGTAGTGCAATGGTGGAGCATTTACCTACCATAGGTGAGGCACTGGGTTTGATCCTCAGCACCACATAAAAATAAATAAAGAACATAAAGGCGATATGCCCTGAACATCATTGCCTAAGTTTTCATGAAACAAGAACTACTCAAAGAAAAAGAACAGATGGGCCCAAGTAAAATAAATGTGGGTTACTTCAATACACCACACTCACCAAAAGCTATGTCATCCAGACCAAAAAATCAACAGTTACTATAGAGATCAACTGCCCTTTTGATCAAGAAAACTTTACATATATCTATGGAATATTTCCTCAGAGAACAGTAGTAAACCCATTCTTAGAATGTTCTTATAGGCTATTCTTAGCAAACACACAAAGCAATAGAAATAATTCTTGCATATTATCTGATCATAATAAAGTAACATTTCAAATCTACACCAAGAAAAATTACAGAAATAGTAACATCACTGAGAGAATGAGCAATATTCTTTTGCAGGATGCATAGCTCATCAAAGAAATCAGAGAAAGTATGAAAAGACCCTTAAAATCAATTGAAAAGGATCCCAGAATCTGTGGGAAACAATGAAAGCAGTTCTAAGATGGAAATTTATAAATTTGGCTGCAAACCTTAAAAAAATCAGAAGGATCTCAATTAAATAGCCTATAGATGATTTGGGAGTTCTTAGGGAAATAAAGAACAATCCAACACCAAATCTAGAACAAAGAAATGGAGGGAGGGAGGGTGGGAGGGAGAGAGAGAGAGAGAGAGAAGGAGAAGGAGAAGAAGAAGAAGAAAAAGAAGAGGAGAAGGAGGAGGAGGAGGAGGAGGAGGAGGAGGAGGAGGAGGAGGAGGAGGAGGAGGAAGAGGAGGAGGAGGAGGACTACGAGGAGGAGGAGGAGGAGGAGGAGGAGGAGGAGAAGAAGAAGAAGAAGAAGAAGAAGAAGAAGAAGAAGAAGAAGAAGAAGAAGAAGAAGAAGAAGAAGAAAAAGGAGAAAAAGGAGAGAAGAGAAGAAAAGTGAAAGGAATGAAGTGTATTATTGCCAAAATTAATAAAACAGAAAATAATTGAACAATACAATTGATCAATGAAACAAAGAGTTGGTTCTTTGCAAAGACAAAAATGATAAACCCTGAACCAAACTAACTCAAGTAAAGAGAAAGAAAATACAAATGAATAAATTTACAGGCAAAAATTTGGATCTTAAAACAAACAAATTTCTGAAATTCAAAGACAATTAAGGAGTATATTGAAAAGTTAAATGCTAATAAATGGGAAATCCAGAGCACTATTTGGATAATTTACATTATAGAAAGTAGAAAATGTAGAAGAATTGGATAGAGTTCTAGAAATGTATGACGTATAAAAATAGAATCAAAAGGATACTGAAAATCTAAACAGACAAGCAGCATGCAATTATACTGAAACAGTAATAATCAGCCTTCCAAAAACAAAAGCTCAGGACCACAGAGATTCATGGCTGAATTTTTCAGACCTTCCAATAAGAACCAACACTGATTCTCCCCCAAAGATAACAAGGGATATAAAAAGGAAGAAACTGGCAAACGCATTCAATGAGGTAATATCACACTTACAGGAAACTTGGATAATAAAACAAAAGGGAAAGAAATAGATTTAATATTATTCATTTTGAAGATATTTGCAAAACCTTCTTGAAATTCTGTGAAACAATTTCAACAACATATTTACATAATTATATACAATAAAATTCATGAATGGATTAACAATGGAAATTAAGAAATGCAGGATACCTCAGAGATACAGGACAGAAGGAGCCTCTGACAAAATTCAACAGTCTTTAATGAGAAGTTTTTAAAACAGAGGACATCAGAAACTTGCTATAGTATTATAAAGGCTGTGTATTCCAAATCCAAAGTAAAGGGCATAATGAATGGTGGAAAATCTATGGCATTTTCTCTAGATTCAGAACTAAGAATGAGGTGTGCTTGTACACCAGATCTCACATTTAAAGGCATACCATGAAATTGTATTCAGAGCAATTAGAAAGAGGAAGTGAATAAAAAGTAAGAAGTCAATTAGACAGGAAAAGTAAACAAAAAGTTAAGAAGTCAAATTATTATGTACACATCATGTGATCCACTTTGAGAACATTCTCAAGGCTCTACCAGAAGAAGTTAAGATGGGATATAGAATTTTAGCAGTTTTAGGAATAAAAACAACTTCAAAATACAAATATGAAGAATACATCCATACAATAAAAAAAAACCTCACTGAAACTGAAATTAGGATAACATCTCCATTTATAGTAGAAGCAAAATCATACTTAGGAGTAATCCAATTCAAAGAGGCAATGGCAGAATGATAAAATGAAATTAAAGAAGTCTCAAGAGCAAAAAGAAGAAGAAAAGGAAGTCATCAGAAAATAGATAACATCTAATATTCAAGAAAAGGCAGACAATGATGCGAACATATCTATATTCAGAAAGTGATTCACAGATTTTATGCAATTTCTACCAAAACTCCAATGATATTCATGGAACTGAAAAAAAAATTCTGAAATTCATATGGTTGAAAAAAAGACCAAAAATTGAAAATGAAAACTTGAAACATAAGAGCAATGCAGAATGCAATATAATACACAATTTCAAAGTATAACACAGAGCAATGGTAAGGAAAACAGCATGACCTTGGCATTAAAACAAACCAGAACTGACTGAAAACACAAAGACAGATCCACAAATTTGCAGTCATCTGATTCCTAGACAGAAATCTCAAGAACAAATGCATGGAAAAAGAAAGTTTCTGGAAAAAGAAAGTTTCTTGAAAAAGTACCTGGCAACAAAGGAAATGATAAAGAGAATGAAGAGTGAATGTACAGAAGAGGAGAAATCTTATCTACAACTCCCCTGAGAGGGAATAAATAAGAATATATAAAGAATACAAAACATTTAATATAATGAACACAATTAAGTCAATGAATAAGAACTAAGCAAACATTTCAAGAGAAGAAACATAAATGATCAAATATGTAAGAAAAAAATGATCAACATATCTAGTAATCAAGGAAATGCAAGTCAAATCTACACAGAGATTTTCCTCTGAATTAAGTTAGAATGTTAAACATCAAGAATACAGACAATAAAGGTCGAAGAGAATTTGGAGAAAAGGTACACTCACACATTGTTGGTGGGACGACAAGTTAGTGCAAACACTCTGGGAGGGAGAATGGAGATTTCTCAAAAAACTGGGAATGAAACCACCATGTGGAGATATACTCCTCTGTGTTTGTCCAAAGTGGTAAAATCAGCAGACCAATGGGGATACAAATACATCAAAGTCTATAGCAAAACAACACACAGTAGCCAAGACGTACTGAACGGAATATAAATGTGGTATATATACATAGAAAAGTTTTACTCTGTCTTTTTGAATGAGATTTCTCTATGAGCCAATAAATAGATGAAATTGGAGAATGTCGTACAAAATTCAATAAGTGAAATGAGAAAATCAAGCACAGAAAAGTTTTCTTTCATACGCAAAGCTAAAGCAACCGAAGAGGAACAATGGTAGAATGGATATCATGAAGTTAAGGGAAGATTAGTGAAGTAGAAAATGACTGATGTGGAAGGAGAAAGATTAGATTCCTAGAGGGAATGTGCAATGAATGTGACATAATTACTTGACGTCCATGTGTAAGTATATCATGGTGAGCTCCACTTTTATGTATCTCAATAAGCACTGATTAAAAATTAAAAATTAAAGGAGTGTAAAGGTATCTACTAGAGGAGAGGAAGGTGAGGGAGGAGTAAAAGGAGAGGGAGGAACCCAGGTCTAAAATGGTACCAACAAAATGCATGTATGATTATATCACAATGAACTCAACTCATGTTCAACCATAAGTTGAGTTTATAGAAAAACACATGGTATTGGTTAAACTGGATATCCATATGTTGAAGAATGATATAGATCTCTATATCTCCCCATGCACAAGACAACACAAAGCAGATACAAAATATAGATTCAGAGTAGATGTGCTGCTAATGCTTCTAGATAATCCAGGCAAACGTCTCGTCATATAACTAGACTAAGGCTTTATGAACAGGAATATTATAGCAGAGGAAATAATAGCAAAAAGACACAAACAGAAGTGCACTCAAATAAAATCTTCAGAAGAGCAAAGGAAACTATTAACAGAGTAAGGAGAAAGTTTATTGCATGGAGAACAATCCTTGCTGGTTAATCTTTGACAAAGGACTGGTATAATAAGTATAAAATAAGACTGAAATTCAGCACTGGAAATACAAACAACCTATTTAATCAATGGCACATGAACAGAGAGGTCACAAAGGAAAATGTATAATTGCTCAGCATTTATATGAAGTGCTATTCACTGTCTTTATCCTTCAGGGACATGCAAATCAAAATTCCATTCAGAGTCTATCTTACCCCATTCAGAGAGGCAATATTCAAGAATACAAGAAATAAACTCCACCAATGATGATATGGGGAATAGGAATTCTTCAACATTATTGTTGAGGATGAATATTATTTTTGTTGATTTTTAAAATAAATGACAGCAGAATGCATCACAATTCTTATTACACATATACAGCACAATTTTTCATATCTCTAGTTGTATATAAAGTAGGTTGACACCAATTCATGCCTTCATACTTGTACTTTGGATAATGATGTCTATCACATTCCACCAACCTTGCTAATGCCCTGCCCTCTCCTTTTCCCTCCCACTCCTCTGCCCTATCTAGAATTCATCTATGAGGATGAATATTATTACAGACACTATGGAAATCAGGAGGGTGGTTACTCCTAAAACTAGAAAGACAAATTATATTTCTTTCACTTCTTAGTTGAAATGAATTTCAAGTGTTTCAATAGACTCTTGTCTACAGTTCCTGCTAATCTTGACTTCTCTAATTTTGTTGTTTGCACTATACCCTTTGTTTTCACTCTCTTATTCAATCTACACAGTTACATTGTTCTTCTTTACAGACTACTTCCTAATTTTTTGCCTTCTAACCTTAAGATTCCCCTAGCTTTCAGCTATTCATTTGGTTTTCTTTCTACTTCTTTCCTTCCTCAACAGCATACATGACAATCTTTTCTTCTACCAACATCTACAAATCTCAGTCCTGCACATAATTCTTTCTTGGTGCTATACTCATTTGCTCTTGTGAACTACTAGTGGCCTTATATTTTTTGTAGGAACAGTGTCACCATTCTGAGGATATTGAAGATGATATGTTCAAAAAGGGGGTAGGAAAAATTTGTTACAAGGAGCCTTACCTTCGTTTCAGGTGATGAAGGAGGAGTACCATGCAAGCTTTTGACTTTGATTCTTCTGGCAGGAGCAGTCCAAAATATATGTTCCCCTACTCTATCAGAATCACTGTTGTCACATGAGGCTTGATTTTCATGCTTCTCCTGATCACATTTTGCTTTCATGAAAAAAAATTAAAATACATGTGAAACTCTCTGTAATTTCAAGTGAATAAACAGCACAAGAATGGAAAGTCTTCAAAGAGATTACCATCATTCTTGGATTGCCAAAAATATTTATGAACTTCTCGTTTTTCTTCACAGACAGTCTAGGAAGAAAAAAACATGATAAGTGTAATGAGCAAGCATTACATAAAGGTTCTTCTCAGCAACACACAGATCATTTTATAAAATACACCACATCTGAGGCCACAAAGCATCGCTCAGTCCATCCAAATAATTGGAAACTTACCGTGCATCCCATCAGATCATCAGAGAATGAAATTAGAAAGCAACAATATAATAAAAAAAATAAAAGCTTCTCTAACAAATATAAACTAAATGCATGCTACTGATTGACCAAAGGATAGCAGAAGACATCATGGACAAAATATAATACTTAAAAGTAAATGAGAATAGAGACACAACATATCCAAAACTCAGAGGCATTATGAAGGTGTTCAATGAGGAGAGCTCAGAACACTGATCTCATTCATAGAATAGAAACTCCCCAAATAAATTACCTAAGTAATAGAAAAAGAAGAATAAATCAACATTAAATGCAGCACAAGATGGGAAAGAATTAAAATCAGAGGCAAGATCAATGAAATGGAAACAATAAAACAGTTTCTAAAACAAAATGATTCAAAAAGTAGGTCTTTAAAAAATAAGATAAAATTGATAAACCTTAAGACATTCTTATTAGAGAAAGAAGAAAAAATACAATTGTCTAAAATTTATGATGTATAAGTAAATATCAAACAGACAACTTTAGATTGGAATAAAGGGGCTAATCAGAAAATATTTGCAAAATTATACTCCAATCACATAGAAAAACATAGACATTGAGAAATTTCTACATAAAGATTACCTACCCATACTGAGCCTTGACAACATAGAAAATTAAAAAGATCAATTTCAAACTATGAAATAGAAGATATTATTCAAAGCCCAGCCACAATGAAAAGCAAAAGCACACAATGGGATCTCAATGGATTTCAATCAGACCTTCAATGAAGAATTAACATCAGTCCTCTTCAAAGTATTCTATGAAGAAAAAAAATGGAGGTGACACATCCAAACTCCTCTATGAAGCTGGAATCACGCTGATTCCAAAATCAGACAAAGACACATCACGGAAACAAAACTTCAGGCCAATAATCCTAATGTACATTAAAAAATTGTTTTGTTTTGTTTTAAACACATACTGCAGGGACACAGCCACATCAATGTTTATAGCAGCACAATACACCATAGCTAAACTGTGGATCCAACCTTGATGCCCTTCAGTGGATGAATGGATAAAAAAAAAATGTGGCATACATAATGGAATATTACTCAGCAATAAAAGAATAAAATCATGGCATTTACAGGTAAATGGATGGCATTAGACAAGGTAATGTTAACTAAGTTAGCTAATCCCCCCCAAAAACAAATGCTGAATGTTTTCTCTGCTATAAGGAGGCTGACTCATAGTGGGGTAGGTAGAGGGACCTTGGGTGGAATAGATGCATTCTAGATAGGAAAGAGAGGTGGGAGAGAAAGGGAGAAGGCAGGGGATTAGTAAGGATGATGGATTGTGATGGACATTATTATTCAAAGTACATGAATGAAGGCACAAATTGGGTGTCAACCTACTTTATATACAGAGATATGAAAAATTATGGTATACATGAATAATAAGACTTATAATACAAAAAACCAAAGTACATGTATAATGACAGGAATTCGCATGAACATACCTTATATACAAAGATATGAAAAATTGTGCTCTATATGTGCAATAAGAATAGTAATGTATATTGCTGTTGTGTATTTAAAGAAATAAAATCAATTAAATAGAAAATATATAAAAAAGGAAATGTTCTTAAAAATACTGGTAAATTGCATAGTAAAACACATGAAAAAGATAGTCCACTACAAGCAAGTGGGTTGCACTCTAGGGATGCAATGTTGGCTGAACATAGGGAAAACAACCCTTATCATTTACCACATCATGCCACAAAAAGACAAGAATACCATGACTATCTCAAAAGAAGCAGAAAAAGCATTTAAAAAATAGAAGTTAAAACACAAGAAACCAGGAAGAGTAAAAACATACCTCAACATTGTGAAATATATTTATACTAAAACTAAGGCCAACCTCATTCTATATAGAGACAAACTGAAAGCATTCCTTCTAAAAACTGGAAAATGTCAGTGATGCCTGCTCTTACCACTTCTGTTCAAAATACTCCTTTGTCATTCTAACCAGAGCTATTATCCACAAAAGAGAAATAAGAGGCCTACATCCAGGTAAAGAAGACCTAACACTATGCTCTATTTCACAACAACATGATTCTAAGTTTACAAGACCCAAGAAACTGCACCTGAAAACTTCTGAAACTCATGAACAAATGCAGCAAATTAGCAGGAAACAATCAAAACCCATAAACCACTTTCTTTTTTTTTTTAAAGAGAGAGTGACAATTTTTTAATATTTATTTTTTAATTATCGGCGGACACAACATCTTTGTTTGTATGTGGTGCTGAGGATCGAACCCGGGCCGCACGCATGCCAGGCGAGCGCACTACCGCTTGAGCCACATCCCCAGCCCCCATAAACCACTTTCATGGGAGTAAACTAAAACAATCCATGACCATTTAAGCCAGCACTGCTGAAGGTAATCAAAGAAATCCTACATATAAAAGAAGATTAAAAAAATAGAGCATGTGAAAGAATAAATGTCACAAGAGTAGGTAAACAACTGTGAATTATGAGTGAATCCAATGTTAAAAGAAAGCAAAGTACCATGAAAAAAATAAGTACCTGTCTACCATTTACACTGAATGTAAATGGGTTTCACGATTCAATTAAAAGACATTAAGTGGAATACTGAAGGAAAATACCAAGACACAATTGTACGTTTCTGTCAGAAAAAAAAACATCACATTCAAAGAGACTCTCAGAATGAAAGGATAGAAAATGGTATTTCCATTTCATACAAATGGAAGCCAAATGCAAGGAGCACTGGTTCTTCTCATATTTGCCAAAGCAGACTTCAAACCACAAAGAACCAGACATGACAAGGAGATTACTACCTACTGGTAAAAGGAATAATCCAACAAGAAGATATAATGGCTGTAAAGATATCAGTGCCCCTAATTTCACAGAAAATATTTCTCAAAGTGAAAAAAACAGATGGATACCAGTTTAATAAGTGTAGGTCACTTCAATTTATCACTCTAACAAATAGCTATGTCATCCAGACAAAAAAAAATCAACAAAAATTACAAACTTCAAGTGTACATTTGATCAAAAGGACTTTACAATGTCTACAGAATATACACTCAGTAGAATAAGAGTATAATATTCATTATTCTCATAAACAGATTCCAGAGTAGGCTTTAAAGGCTATTCGTAGCATATACACAAAACAATTCCTCACATATCATCTGATGATATTAAAATAATATTTCAAACTGAGACCAAAAAAACACAGAAACAGTACATCTTCTTAGAGATGAGCAATACCGTTTTATCCGATGTATGGCTCATCCACAAATCAGGTCAGGGAAATATTAAAAGACCCATAAAATCAATTAAAAAGAGAAACACAATCCAGATCTATAGGGTACAATGAAAGCAGTGCTAAGATGGAAATTTATAAATGTGGCTACATACCATAAAAAATACGAGGGATATCAACTAAATAAACTACAGTGGAATCTCCAGGACTTAGAGAAACAAGAACAATCCAACTCCAATTCCAGTAGAAACAAAGGAATGATAAATATTAGTATGAAAATTAATAACACGGAAAATGATTGAAAAAATACAAAGGATCAATGGAAACAAGAGTTGGTTTTTGAAAAGATAAACAAGATGGATAAAGCCTGCACCAAACCAAACCAAGTAAAGAGAGAGAAGATATAAATGAATAAATTTAAGACAACACACTTTCTGAAATCCTGAGGAACATGAAGGACTACACTGAAAAGCTAAATGCCAATAAATCCAGAGAATGCTAGGATGATTTACATTATGAAATTTAGAATATGTGGAAGTAGTAGATAAATGTCTCTCTCTATATGACTTACAAAAATTGATTCAAGAGAATAACTGGAAATTTAAACAGACCAATAATATGTCATTATATTGAAGCAGTTATGAAAAGCCTTTCAAAAAATGCAAGTACCAGAGAGATTCATGGCTGAATTTTGCCAGACCATCAGATGAGAACTAACACAGCTACTCCCCCAAAGATTACATGTGATAGAAATGAAGGACACTGGCAAATGCATTCTAGGAGGGCAATATAATGAAGGCAATATCACTCTTTTAGGAAAACTGCATAAGAACAAAACAAGAAAATAAAAAATTTTAATAATATTCTTGAGGAAGATATTTGCAAAACCCTCATGGAATTAATGAAAATAATTCGAATAACACATTGTAAGCATCATAAAACAACATAAAATTGGATTAATTAGAAGAATGCAAAATGGTTCAACACATACAAATCAATAATTGCAGAAAACCACAGAGACACAAGACAAAAGTCTCATGATGACCTCAATAGACATAGAAGAAGCCTCTGACAAAATTCAACAGTCCTTCATGAGATGTCTTAGCAAACAGAGTACAGCAAGAACTTCCTATAGTATTACAAACTCTCTATATTCCAAATCCAAAGTAAAGGGCAAACTGAATGGAGAAAAATCTACAGCATTTCCTCTAAAATCAGAAATAAAAATGAGGTGTGCACGTTCACCAGATTTCACATTTCACCAGATCCCCTGAAATTATAGTCAGAGCAATTAGACAAGGGAAGAAAATAAAAAAGAAGTCAACTTTCCCTATGTACAGATCATGTTAACCTCTTTTGGAAGATCCTAAAGGCTCTACCAGAAGAAGTTAAGATGGGATATAGAACTTTAGCAAACTCTCTGAAAACAACTTCAAAATACAAGCATGCATAATACAATACAAATACAAACAACCCCACTGAGACTGAAATAGGTATAACATCTTCATTTATAGTAAAGCAAAATCATACAGAGGCATAATTCAATCTAAAGTGGCAAATGGCAAAATCATAAAATAAAGTTGAAGAATTCTCAGTAAGAAAAAAAAGAGACATTGTAAATTAGAGAAACTTCTAATATTATAAAAAAAGCAGATTTAATGTTGGGAATATATCTATATTCAGAAAGTGGTTCACAGATTTTATGCAATTTCTATTAAACCTCTGATGGTATTCATAGAACTGAAAAAAAAATCCTGAAATTCATATCATTGAAAAAAGACCAAAAAATTGAAAATGAAAACTTGAAACATAAGAGCAATGCAGAATGCACTACAGTACACAATTTCAAAGCATAACACAGAGCAATATATAGGAAAACACAGTGACCCTGGCATTAAAACAATCAGAACTGACTTAAGACACAGATACAAGTCCACAAATCTGAAGTCATCTGATTCCTGGACAGAAATGCCAACAACAAATGCATGGGAAAAGAAAGCTTTAAAAAAAAAGTCCAAGCAATAAAAGATATGATAAAGAGAGTAAAGACAAAAATCTATAGAAGAGGATAAAATCTGTCTACAACTCATCTGAGAGGGCATTAATAAGAATATTCAAACAATACAAAACACTTAATGCCATAAATACAATTAAGTCAATTAATAAGAACTAAACAAACATTTTTCAAAAGAAGAAACACAAAAGATCAAATAAGTAAGAAAAAAATGATCTAAGTATCTACTAATCAAGGATATGCAAGTCAAAACTACACAGAGATTTTCCTCTGAATTCAGTTAGAATGTTAAACACCAAGAATATAGACAATAAATGTTGGTGAGAATGTGGGAAAAAGGTACACTCATACATTGTTGGTGGGACCACAAGTTAGTGCAAACCCTCTGGGAGGGAGAATGGAGATTTCTCAAAAAACTGTGATTGAAACCACCATGTAGACTTATACTCATCAGTTATATGTCCAAAGTGGAAAAATCAGCAGACCAATAGGGATACAAATACATCAATGTCTATAGCAAAACAACACACAGTAGCCAAGACATACTGAATGGAATATAAATGTGGTATATATACATAGAAAAGTTTTACTCTGTCTTTTCCAATGAGATTTAGCCATGAGCCAATAAATAGATGGAATTGGGAATGTCATACAAAATGCAATAAGTCAAATGAGAAAACCAAGCACAGAAAAGTTTTCTCTCATAGGCAAAAGCTAAAGCAACCTAGGAAAAACAATAGTGGAATGGATATCACGAAGTTAAGGGAAGATAAGTGAAGTAGAAAATGATTGATGGGGAAGTAGAAAGGTTAGATTCCTTGAGGGAATAGGCAATGAATGTGACATAATTACTCAACGTGCATGTGTAAGTATATTATGGTGACCTCCACCTTTGTGTATCTCAATAAGCACTGATAAAAAATTAAAATATAAAGGAGTGGAAGAGTGTCCAGTAGAGGAGAGGAAGGTGAGGGAGAGAAAGGAAAGGGAGGAACTCGGGTCTGAAATGGTGCCAACAAAATGCATGTATGATTATATCACAATGAACTCAACTCATGTTCAACCATAAGGCACTTTATAGAAAAACACATGGTATTGGTTAAAATGGATATCCATATGTTGAAGAATGGATATAGACCTCTATATCTCCCCATGCACAAGACAACATAAATGGATACAAAACATAGATTGAGTAATAGAAATGCTGCTAATGCTTCTAGGTAATTCAGGGAAACATCTCATTATATACCACAGACTAAGGCTTTATGTACAGAAATATTAAAGCAGAGGAAATAATGGCACAAAGACACAAACAGAAGTGCATCAAAATAAAATTTTCATAAGACTAAAAGGACCCACCAATATAGTGAGGAGAAAGTTTATAGCATAGAGGGCAATCCTTGCTGGCTAATCTTTGATAAAGGATTGGTATATTAAATATATAAACAAGTAAGAAATTCAGCACTGGAAATGCAAACAACCCACTTAATCAATGCAACATAAACAGAGAGGTCACCAAGGAAAATGTATAATTGCTCAGCTTCTATATGAAGTGCTATTCACTGTCTTTAGCCATCAGGGACATGCAAATCAAAATTCAATTCAGAGTCTATCTTACCCCATTCAGAAAGGCAGTATTCAAGAATTCAAGAAATAAACACCGATGATGATTGGGGAATAGGAATTCGTCAACATTATTGGTGAGGATGCATATTATGACACCCACTATGGGAATTAGGAGGTTACTTCTAAAACTAAAAAGACAAATATCAATTGGCCCAGCAATAACATGCCCCACTATTTACAGAAAAAACATAGTTAGTGTACACACAATGGACTAGTTTTCAGGCCTAAGAATTGTGTCATGTAGCAGAAAAATTGATGGAACTGGACAGCACCCTATTGAACCAAATAAGCCAGATACAGAAAGAAACATGTCATTAGTGGAAAGGTTCATCACCAAATTTGAGAGAAGACAATTAGTGAAAAGGGAGAAGAGAGAAAACTGAAGGAGGAGGAGATGCTAAGGCTATATTTTGGGAGTGATATGCTTCACACTAACTTATACACATATGAAAATATGCCACAGTGAAACCCTCTATTCTGTATAACAAAGGTGCACAGGTCCAAAACTATAACTATCTTAATCATTTTCATTAGTACTAAGATAAAATAATTATTTGAATTCTTACTAAGAAGGGAAGTGATGAAATTTATTAAGTATCTAAAATGTGTAGGTATATATTTGAATGTGTTCTTATATTTCACAATCATAAAATGATCGTGGTGATGTTATCTCACACCCTGTTCCCAATCCCTCCAGAATATGAGAAGATGAATGGTAGATAAGTGTTCTCTCTGGAGAGAACACAGTCCTTTCCTAGACCTTTATGGTGCTGGCCCCTTCCCTTCCTTGATGGGTCCACTTAAATGTCATACATGGAAAGACCTTCACTGATTCCAGAATTCCACTCACCCACTTCTCCATGTCGGAACTATTTGAGTACTCCATATATGTGTGATTTATATGTCTTTCAATTATTAGTTAAAATGAATTTCAAGTGTTTCAGAAGACCCTTGTCTACAGTTACTGCTATCCTTAACTTCACTAATTCTGTTGTTTGCAGTACATCCTTTGTGTTCACTCTCTTATTCAATCTGCATAGTAATATTGCTCTTCATTAAAGACTACTTCCTATTTTTCTGCCTTCTAACCTTCAAATTCACCTTTCAGCTATTCATTTGGTTTCTTTCTACTTCTTTCCCTCCACAACAGCATACATGACAATCTTTTCTTCTACCAACATCTACAAATCTCAATCCTGCACATAATTCTTTCTTGGTGCTATACTCATTTGCTATTGTGAACTACTTGGGGCCTTATATTTCTTTTTAGGATCAGATCACCATTATAAGGATATGGTGGATGATATACTAAAAAGGGGTACTGGGAAAAATTTGTTACAAGGAGCCTTACCTTCATGTCAGGTGACGAAGGAGGAGTACCATGCAAGCTCTTGACTTTGATTCTTCTGGCAGGAGCAGTCCAAAATATACATTCTGCTCCTTTATCAGAATCATCGTTGTCACATGATGCTTGATTTTCTTCCTTGTCCTGGTCACTTTTTGCTTTCATGAAAAAAAAAAAGTAAAATACACATGAAACTCTCTGTAATTTCAAGTCAATAAACAGTACAAGGATGGAAAGTCACCAAAGAGATTACCATCATTCTTGGATTGCCAAAAATATTTACTAACTTCTCCTTTTCCTTCACAGTCAGTCTAGGAAGGGAAAAACATGATAAATCTAAGGAGCAAGCATTACAAACAGGTTCTTCTCAGAAACACACAGATCATTTTATAAAATAGACCACATCTGAGGCCACAAAGCATCTCTAAATCATTCAAAAAATTAGAAAATTACCTTGCATTCCGTCAGATCATCATGGAATAAAATTAGAAAGCAACATAATAAAAAATAAAAGCTTCTCTAATAACTATAAGCTAAATAGTATGCTACTGAATGACTGAAGGATAGCAGAGGATGTCATGGATAAAATATAAGGATATATAAAATAAATGAGAATACTCACACAACATATCCAAAACACTGAGACACTATGAAGGTGATTCTATGAGGAGAACTCAGAGCACTGATTTCATTCATTAAAAGAATAAAAACTCTCCAAATAAATAACCTAAGATTACATCCCATAGCCCTAGAAAAAGAAGAGCAAATTAACACTAAATGTAGCACAAGATGAAAAATAATTAAAATCAGAGTCAAGTCAATGAAATGGAAACAACAAAAGTTTCTAATATGACAATGATACAAAAAGTTGTTCCTTTTAAAAAATTAGATAAAATTGATAAACCTTAAGCCATGCTAATCAGAGAAAGAAGGAGAAAATTCAATTTTTAAAAAAAATTATGATGTATACGGAAATATCACCACAGACAACATTGGATTACAATACAGAGGCTAATCAGAAAATATTTTGAAAACTTATACTCCAATCACATAGAAAATCATAAAGACATTGAGAAATTTCTACATAAAGATTACCTACCCAAACAGAGCCTAGACAACATAGAAAATTTAAAGATCAATTTCAAGCAATGAAATAAAAGATATTATCGAAAGCCCAGCCACAAAGAAGAGCCAAGGACACATGGAATCTCAACTTATTTCAACCAGATCTTCAATGAAGAATTAACATCAATCCTCTCCAAATTATTCTATGGGAAAAAAAAGTAGAGGGACACTTCCAAACTCCTTCTATGAAGTTAGAATCATGCTGATTTCAAAATCAAAGACACATCAAGGAAAAAAAATTCAGTCCAATAAGTCTGATATATATAAAAGGAAATGTTCTTAATAAAATACTGGGAAATTGCATACCAAAACACATGAATAAGATAGTGCACCACAAGCAAGTGGTTTTCACTCCAGGGATGCAATGCTGGCTGACTGTAGGGAAAACAACCAATGTAATTCATCACATCATGACACAAAAAGACAAGAATCCCATGACTATCTCAATAGAAGCAGAAAAAGCATCTGACAAGTTTAAAATAAAAACACCAGAAACCAGGAGAATAAAAACATATCTCAGAGAGATTCATGCTGAATTCTGCCAGACCATCAAATGACAACTAATAATGATGCACCCCCAAAGATTACATGGGAGAGAAAAGAAGGAGACTGGCAAACACATAATATTTGCGAAATTATAGGAAAACTGAATAAGAACTAAACAAGCAAAGAAAATTATTTAATTACATACTTGAGGAAGATATTTGCAAAAACCCTCATGGAATACTTGAAGACAATTTCAACAACACATTTAATCATCATAGAACAACATAAAATTCAATTAATTAGAAGAATGCAAAATGGTTCAACATATGCAAATCAATGCAGTGCACCACATACACAATCGAGGACAAAAATCTCATGATAATTACAATAGAAGTAAAAAAAGCCTCTGACAAAATTCCACCATTCCTCATGAGAAAAGTCCTAAGAAACAAAGGACAGCAAGAACTTGTTATAGTATTACAACAGTCATGTATGTCAAAGACAAAACCAAAGCCAATGGCATACTGAATGGTGAAAGTCTATGGCATTTCTCCTAAAATCAGAAACAAGAATAAGCTCTGCATGCTCACTACTCCTGTACAAAATAGCACCTGAAATTTTAGTCAGAGCAATTAGACAAGGGAAGCAAATAAAAAGTAAGAGGTCAAATTATCCCTTTTTACATATTATGTGATCCTCTTTTAGAAGATCTTAACGGCTCTCCCAGAAGAAGTTAAGATGGGATAAACAAACTTAGCAAAGTAGCCAAAACCAAAATCAACATACAAACATAAATGATATATGTATACAATAAAATGAATGAAATCATGATAACAACTCCATTCACAATAGAAATAAATTTATATATAGGAATTAACCAAGGTAAGAGATTATATAACGATTCAAAGAAAATTGCATAATTATAAAAAGGAAATTGTACAAGACAAAAGAAAATATAGAGACCTCTAATATTCATGAAAAGACAGAGAATATTGAGAAAACATCTAAATACATATAAAGTGGTACAGAGTTTATGCAATCCCTAGCAAACCTCCAATGACAGCTCGGAAGGCTGAGACATGAAGATCAAAAGTTCAAAACCAGTCTCAGGAATGGTGAGTGCTAAGCAACTCAGTGAGACCCTGCCTCTAAATAAAATAGAAAATAGGGCTGGGGATGTGGCTCAGTAGTTGAGTGCCCTTGAGTTCAATCCCTGGTACCAAAATAAAATAAATAAGTACAGAAACTTCTATAATTTGAATCTTAGAATGTGACATGAGGTCTTGGAGTGAATATGTTAAAACATAACTATGTAAAAACAATCTTGTAATTAATGTTGTACAATATGGTGAGAGTTTTGTTTCTAGAAATGATTATTATTTGTAATATATCCTTCAGATGGATGAAGAGATTTAAATACTCTTTTAATGGAAGTACTCAGAAAACATGGGGGCAATACCATTGTCATACAAATTTTGAAAAACAGATTTAAAATTTCTAAATTTTCACAGTTCTTAACAATATCTAGTGTAAATTTAGAACCAAGGATTCAAAAGGAGAAAAATATCTACCAAAAATTATGTGATACTAAAATATAAAGTGGCTCAGAGAACAAGTACTACAGGCAATGTGCTGTGCAGCTTTCAAACAAAAGTCACCATAATAATTACCAAAACTAATTAAAAATTAATTTAGATCCAAATATGATGTAAGTCACATCAGTAGGACTTAGGTCACAGTAAATAAACTTAAACAAAAATCCCTGACCAATTCTCATTAATTCTCTGCAGCTGGAAGGCTCTACATAATCCAGTTTTTGTATCACTACATATTTTCCAGCTGCTACCACCCTTAAGTGCTTGCAGACCATAACTATGTACAAAACTATAAAAATAAAATAAAGAAAAATTTCAAGTGTACATAACATTGTTTATTTTGCAAAATTCCAACATAAAATAACCAGAAGATCACTGCTAATTGTAATGGTACACATTTCACAAAACAAAATTCATACCAAGAACATTAATTTCACAATGGTGCACTTTACCTTGGTATCAGATTTATTGGTGCCCACATTGTATGTAAGCCCATCTTCAACAGAACCAGATTCCCTGGAAAATCATTAGAGCAAAAATGAAAAACAACATTGAGTGAGCCCAGGTTTTCAAAGAAATAAAAGCTGGTCAATATCTGGATATCACTATATTACATGATTTTTCTAGATTGATGTAATTAACATATGACCTCTGTTTTTAAAAACATTATTTTTACCCCCCTTGACTCCACTTTTCTAATCAATGGAATAGTAAAAGAAGACATACTTAATTCTGTTTCAAAGAGATGGCCAGTTTGACAGAGCCTGAGAATAAACCTTTTTAAAAAATGGTCCTGAAGGGTGAACTGAAAATCCAACTAATTGGAGAAATCTCTGCTATTACCTGAACTGAAACAAAAACTGGTAACCCAGATGAGGTTTCTACCTCATATACACTGTCTCTACTCCCTAGTATCTCCAGGAATCAAAGACTAAGCCACATTAACTTGAAAATGGCACGTATATTTCCTCAGCATGGAAACGACTTCCTGAAAAGAATCTATTGCTCCCCTTTATCCAGAAATATCATAGGGAGTTACCTGTTCCATTTAAATTGTTTGAAAGATGAACTTACAATAGAAAAAACAAATGTGTAATGTGTTATTGAGAATACTTTTCCCTGCAAGATGGAGGCATTATACATTATAAAATGCAACTCATGATCTTATATAGGTCCTACCTTATTCAGTACCACATTAAATACCAAGTGATTCAAAATTCTGTAGGCATTCAGACACTCAAGAGAAAAGATTATTGGCAAAGTAGAGTTCTGGAAGCTGTACCTCTATTCCCCTAAGTACTATCTAAATAACATCCTTCCTATGGGCTCCCTCTCCAAAGGCCCTCTCCTGCAGGACTCAAAGGCAATCTCCTACTTTTAAATCTTGATCTTATGAAGATGAAGATTTCTGAAACAAAGTTGGGCTCAAAGGACAAAGTTAGGAGATCTCTCTTCCTGCTCCTGGGGGAAAATGAGTTAAATGAGTGTCAGTCACTGACCTCAGTGTGAACATGTTATACAGCTACTCAACTGAAGCTTCATGATGGCTCTGCCATCCAATCACAACCTTGCCCGACCCTACATAGGAATGGAATCAGTGAGTTTGATGAATGTGAGCACACATCTGTTCAGGGACATAGAAAATTGAAGTTCAGGAACTTTGAGTCCTATGATGCTTGAGGAACGCTAACCCTTCCTCACATTGCTCTCTGCTCTTCCCAGTGGCTCAAAGAATTTTAAGATCTTTCCACAGAAATTTGGATTTTGCCCATTCCTCCAATAAAGCAGAAAAGCATGCAACAGCAACCTCCCTTGGGCACCAATTTTTAAATATGACTTTCTAGGTAGCCCCCAACATCCTCTGTCATTCAAGTTTGTTTGGTCTTTAACAAATTGGCCACCGTTTGACCCAGTTATACAACATCTTGGTATGTGTCCAAAGATTCTAAAATCACCATACTATAGTGTGGCAGACACATCAATGTTTATACCAGAACAGTTCACAGTATCCAAGTTATGGGGCCAAGCTTGGTGCCTTTCTACAGATAAATGAATAAAGAAAATGAGGTATATATACCTAATGGAGAAATAGCAGAAATGAATGACTATGAAAATTTTTAGTAAATAGATGGATCTGGAGACTATCATTCTAAGTGAAATAAGACATTCCCATAAAACCAAAGTTTGAATATTTTGTTTGACATGTGGAAGCTAATCCAAAATAAATGGGTGGGGAGCATTAAAAAATAGAATTTCAGTGGAATAGACAAACAGGAGTCAAGAGAAGGGATGGGAAATCAGCAAAGGACAGACCCTGGAATTAATCTAACATAATTTTCCTATGTACATATATGATTATATCATAGTGAAACCATTGTGCACACCTGTAATCATTTAATTTAAAAAAAGTATCTATGGGAAAATGGCAGAAAGATCAGTAGAGAAAGGGAGGGGCTGGAGTGGATGAAGGTAGGGGAAGAAGAGATACTGGGAATTGCATTACAACCAGATATATTCCATGCTTTTGTAAGTATGTGATATAATTTCTACTGTCATGTTTAACTAAAAAGAAACAATGAAAAATAAATAAACAACAACAACAAAAACCACCTACAGAAGTAGTAAAATTGTAAAATATTGGGCTAATAGTTAGGAACCTGAGTTTAGATTTTACTGTGGCACTTACTATATCCAGAAAATCACTTTAATACTCTTTAAGTTGTAGGTTGTTGATCATGACAACCATTTTCCCATGATGATAAACACATTTGGAAGTACTACTTTGACTAGTTGATAAGATTCTTTGAAACCCTGAAATTCTCTGTGCTTTTGATGTGGTATATAGAAACAGGAATAACTTAGCTGGCAGAATATTCTTAATAGAGCAAAAGAAACTCAAAGAAAAGTAAAAAGAGAATGTAAAAAGTGACAACAATAAAAACACAGGACAATACTCATAACACGATTATACTTACATAAAAGTTAAAAGACTCTGTAGAAAAAAGTGTTTAGATAGAACTACATAGAGGTTGTAGCCTGAAGGTAAATCCAAATTGAGAAATCAGGAAATAGAGAGATCAATTGAAATATCTTCTAAAAAGATTTCAAATGTAATTAATGTTATATAACATGGCCTATACATAAATATACAAACGCTTCCAATAAAATATTTTTTTTCTCCCAGATTTGCCTTGGTCCTATAATCATTGCTATTGTGAGATTTTCCTCAAGGATTTGAAGTTAAAAGGTATTGGTTATCAAACCACTTTACAAAATATTAAGACAAACTCTTTCAGTATTATCCCGGCTTCCCAGGTAAAGTCTGAATCAAAATGAACACATAACTCAGAGTTAAATTTCTGAATTCATCTGGTATGGATCTACATCTTGATCATAATGCCCCATGAGTCTCTATCAATCCATGAACAGGGACGATAGTATAGATTAGTCAGCCAAGCGGGCAGATGGTCAAATATCCATCTGCCATCATAGGCCAAGTACTTGTTAGTTTGGGAATCATGAAATAATCCGTTGAAATCTCTGAATGACTGTTTTAATAGTAAACAGTAGGTTAGAGAAACACAGTTTCAAGCTGCTGTGATTACTCTTAAAAAAAAAAAAAGTGCCTGGGTGTGGCAGAGCCTGTAATCCAAGTGACCTGGGAAGGTGAGGCAGGAGGATCCCAAGTTCAAGACTAGCCTCAGCATCTTAGCAATGTCATACACAACTTAGCAAGACCCTCTCTAAAAATAAGAAATGAAAAAGAACTTGGTATAGGGCTCAGTGGTTAAGCACACCTGGGCTCAATCCCTGGTACCAAAAGTAAAAAGAGAGAGAGAGAGAGAGAGAGAGAGAGAGAGAGAGAGAGAGAGAGAGAGAATGAGAACAAATGCCATGCACATGATAGGTTCTCTAGCTCAGAAAAGAACACTCAAAACACCCTCCTTTTTTCTATATGCTCTAAATACTTAAAAAATACATTTTTCAATAATTTTTAGATGTAGATGGACACAATGCCTTTATTTTATTTACTTATTGTTATGTGGTGCAGAGTATTGAACCCAGGGACTCACATGTGCTAGGCAAGCACTCTACTGCTGAGCCACAATCCTAGCCCTAACAACAAATACAATTTTTAAATCCATAAAATCCTACCTGGTTAAAGTTTCATTTTTAGAACTCTCATCTGTTATTAAAGAAAAGGGTTAAATTAATCAACAGTATAAAAACATGAAATAGTAAAAGTATATGAGACATATTTTATTACAAAGTATTCCTTTGGGACCATTCATGGAGACTCTTCTTGAGTGAATATTATTTAATTTACTGATAGGCAATTAAGGCACTAAAACAATCTCATGTCCCCTTTAAAGGTTTAAATACAGGTTTAATGAAACATAATATTAAGATTCCAGTATCAAGTTTATGTTTCCAATGACAATATTGTGGCTCACACTTGTAATCCCAGTGTTCAGAGGCTGAGGCAGGAGGACTGTGCATTAAAAGCCTGCCTCAGCAATGTAGGAAAGCCCCAAACAACTCAGTGATGCCCTCTCTAAACAAAATACTAAACATGGGTGGGCTTGTGTCTCAGTGGTTAAGGGCCCCTGAGTTCAAACCCTGGTTCAAAAAAATTATAGGAAAGTGTGCATATAAAAAAGTAAACATGCTGATTAGTGGAGAACAACATGATCCCTAGACAGAGGAGCAATTCACAACCCTAAGAGTTGTGAGTAAAACGTCAAAGCTGCTGTTAGAATGTAGAGGATATGGCATTTGAGGAACACATTAGAATCATTTACATGATTATGAAATGTGTATACTGCTTCTCCAATTGCCCTCCAGTTAAATAAGTGCAAATTATGGCATTTGTTGGTTTTTCCATCTCACATTTTGCTTCTATGTTAATGAAAACATGAGAATGTCTATAATCTCAAGTCAATAAACAGCATAAGAATGAGCAGACTTCAAGTATCTTACCATCTTTCTTGGATTGCTGAACATCTCCCCATACACTTCCTTTTCCTTCAGGGACATTCTGGGAAGAAAGAAAGGCTTTATGTGTAATGAGCATTACATTTGATAAAATAATTATAATATTCAGTATTACTACAGGATACATTGGAAAGAACACAGGTTTCTGAATTGTTCTGATGTACACTCCAACCCCAATTCTGCCACATAATGACCTGAATTTTCACATAGGTTGAGAATTATGAGAGATGATAGAGACATCTCCAAACATTACTCCCCTCACCTCTAGTCAGTTATTACACAGATACTGTGATATCCAATAGATTATTTTCTTGACCACAATAATCCTGGGTAAAAATTTGGTCCATCGGTAGCTCAGCATACTTGTCAAAATCTGACATTTAAGAAATTCAAAGTAATTACTCATGTTCCCATGATTTTCATTTGCACAAAGTCCCTCTTGAGCTCCGTTTTGAGGACAATTTACAACTGAGATGGGATAGAGTCTTTTTATCCTGTATGTCAGATTCCTGAAGAGAAGTGATTGCATACATTTGGCTGCATCTGACAAAGGCAATAATGAATCCTTTAGGGCAATGATGGATGAATGACAGGTGCACACAGCAAATAGAAAACAGAAAGATTAATTAAAGAAGCCACCATGGAGGCACAGGTGGCTGAGGGAAATATTGAGCCTAGGGGTAAAACATTTCTAGAAAGGTAAGGGAGGAGAAAGAAACAAACAGAAAGAGGGAAACATGGCCAGTCAATTGAACATGTGTTTAAGCCAAAGAAGAAAGGAAAGAAATAAGAGCAGAGCATGGAAAGAAATACAACACAGAATTTGGACCAAGCAAATAATACTGATAATACTGATTTTGATTACACTACAATTTCTTCCTCTAAAAAATTCTATAATAAATAATTTAGTTTCATTAACATAAATGAAATTGAATTATATAACCATAGTTATGAACCCTTGACACTATCTCCTTGGGATATAAAATCCTGCCTATAGGCCAAAAATTTTGGTTGGAGTGACCTTGATGGGTTAGATCAGGACATCCAAAGAATGTAACTGCGATTAATGGTTCATTTGTTCAATAATTAAAGTCCTGCATGATCTCAGTTCAGACTAGAGAAATCTAGGTCAGTTTCTAGCTATTAAAATATTTCTCCCAGTTAAAAAGGACAACAAAATTAAGGCTAATTCTACACTTTTTCCTTAGAATAATGGATGAAATAATCTAAACCTAGTAAACCATTACTTACCCTGCCCTAGAACAGGGTCTGTTAAGATGGCAGAGCCCAGCAATTGCAAAACACTTCAAACTTTATTACCTGAGGTTCAACTCCTTTTCTTAACACATGTTCTTAGTAAAATTATTATTCCTGGTTGTCCTAATTTTAGAGGAATAGCTTTCTTAACTTTAGTTGAATGAAAAATATTGGGTTACATACAACTCTAAAAAGGCCCAAACATTCTTCATTTGCTGATGCAATAAAATTATTTATTAAAGAACCACACAAACCTCTAACATCTTCCATCATTTTATTTATTATTGCACCTTCCCTAGCCCTTACCCTGGCATTTACAATGTGAATTCCCCTACCCACACCATGACCCTTCATCAACATAAATATGGAAGTACTCTTTATCCTTGCAACCTCAAGCTTAGCCATATGTACAATCTTATGATTGAGATGAACATCCAATTCACAGCCCTAATCACGGCAGTACAAGTTGCAGCACAATCTCATATGAAGTAACTCTGGCCATCATTCTCCTGTCATTTCTACTTATAATCAGGCCATTTACTTTATTAACCCTTATTGCAACTCAACAATTTTTAGGATCACTATCACCAACATAGCAATAATATGATTCATCTCAACAATAGCAAAAACAAACCAACAGAAAGAAGAACTTGTATCAGGACTTAACCTACAATATGCTGTGGGCCTCTTTGCCTTATTTTTCCTGGCCGAATACACTCATATCATTATAATAAACACTTTAACCACAACTCTTTTTCATAGGAGTACTCTTCAACCCACCAATCCCTGAAATCTTTATATTCAGTTTTGCATTAAAAACCCTTGTACTAACTTCAAGCATCATACCGATGATTCTGATATGGCCAACTCATACACTTATTATGAAAATAACTTATAACCCCTAACACTAGCTCTATATGCATATGACACATCTCCCTGCCCATTGTCATGGCATGTGTACCCCTCAAACCTAAAGAAATGTGTCAGACAAAAGAGTTACTTTCATAGAGTAAGTAATAGAGGTTTAAACCCTTTTATTTCTACAACCATAGGATTTGAACCTAACCTTAAGAATCTAAATTTCTTGATGCTACCTGACACATCATGTCCTATTAGTAAGGTCAGGTAAATAAGCTGTCAGGCTATTCCCCAAAAATGTTGGTTTATATGCTTCCTGTACTAATTAATCCCCTAATTGCCTCTACCATCAATTTCACCTCATTTTCAGAAATTTTAATTACACTATTTAGTTTCCACTGACTACTTTCCTCAGTAGGACTAGAAATAAGCATACTAGCTATTATCCCTATTTTAATTAACAAAGCAAACCCCCAACCCACACAAAATGCATCCAAATATTTCTTAATTCAGGCTCTAGCATCACCAGTTTTATACACTCAGGAAAATGAACTATAATCAACTCACCCAACCAAATTTCACCCCTAATATTTGCTGTAGTGCTGTCAGTAAAAATGGGACTAGCCCCATTTCACTTATGAGACCCAAAAGTTACCCAAGGAGTTCCACTTATATCAGCAGTAATCTGACTACAATGTCAAAAATTGCCCCAATCTTCATTATGTTTCAAAATGCTCCCTCAATCAATTTGTCCTTATGACAATGATAGCAATGATAATAATAGCAATTCTGTCTAATGTATGAGGAGGCTGAGGAGGACTCAAACAAACCAATCTACAAAAAATCCTACCATACTCATCAATCACCCAATAGGCTGAATAATAGAAATCATTGCATTGAATCCCACATTGACTATATTTTATCTGATTATTTACATTATACATACAATCAACATGTTCATATTATTCTATTATAACAAGAAAACCACCACCCTTTTGTTGAAATAATTTTCAGTCACAACTAGCAGCTAAGAGCAGCTTGGAAGTGCCTAAAATATCCACCTTCCTTCAGGCCTGAGAGGAGCGCATGCAGGATGGGGTGAAACCACATCCTCAGTACTTGGGTTTGCATTGCCAAATTACCAGGCTAGGAAACTGAGAGTCAGGGGCTTCAGGGCATGAAACCCCTGACTCAGTAAGGGCCAAAGACCCTTCCAGATTGCTTTCCACCATGACAGCAATATTTAGAGTTTTCTCAACAGTGCGGTAACATTAGGCAGAAGATGATTGTCTTTGGATATTGTCTTGCTTATGTATGATTGACAGGCACACCCCACTTGAACCCTATAACAGTTGTGTGCATTCCAAAATTAAAATGAGCTACTGGACGACGACCTGAGGTGAGTCTTCAGCCAGTTCTCTCACCAGTTCCCAGAGTCTGTATGTTGTTTCCGCATCTCTACCCGCCCCACCCCACAACAAGGTAGTTGAGTGACCATGGACCACAAAGGGACTTAGGAACACATACACCCTTTTCACTCTCCAACATATGAAACAAATTTCCTCTACTAATTTCAGTAATACTTATTGTACTTATATCTCTCTAAGTGAACTTTCCCCACTAACAAAATTCACCCCCAAAATGAATTATTATTAAAGAACATATATCAAATAGCAATGTCATTATATGTATCTATATCAATACCAATAACAGCCTTACTAAACTTATATTTCTATATACAAATTATCTACTCAACATCGTTAACACTATTTCCATCATCCAACAACACTAAAGTGACAATTCAAAAAACAAAAATAAACCCTCTCATGACAACTCTCATAATTGCATCAACCCTCTCCCTTCCCCTTATATCTTAGCTATCAATCTTAAGCTAGGGATTTAGGTTAAATTTAGACCAAGAGCCTTCAAAGCTCTAAGCAAGTACCAATACTTAATTCCTACAATCAGGACTATTTATCTCACATCAACTGAATAGAAATCAATTACTTTAATTAAGCTAAAAGCTATCTTAATTCTCTAAACAGATGATATTTAAACCTATAAATATTTAATTAACAGCTTAATGCCTAACTGAACTAGCCTCAATCTACTTCATCTTCCCTAAGGAAAAAAAATGCTTAAAATCTGTAACATTCTTAGTAGGATAAAATAAATTTTCCCAATTTGTCTCTGAAAAAGAGAACTGGTAATCAGAACACTAATGAGCAGGTACAACTGAAAAATATATAATTGATAGTACATGGACTGAGCATTAAAAATTTTAAGAAATTTTGATCTAAACTCCTAATCTTAGCTCAAAGCTGGAAGAAGTAAGGGGTATTCTGCTACCTACTTTCATATTTGTGACACTTCCTCACTTTGTTTGCTTCTTATTTGTGACATTAGTTTCTGATAATTCACCAGAACTTTTAACTCTTGAACTTCAAAGGAAAATATATACCAAAGTCATATTTTCAGAAATCCAATAGTCTTAATGATTAACTACCTCAGGCTTATTACTTAAAATACTTCATTATACAGATATCTTCTTGTCTGCCCATTTATTCAGGTTCACAATATATGTAAAAGACTTTACATCAAACCCTGTTCTCAGTTTTCCAATACACACCCATGTTTCCTATCTTGCAGTATCTCAAGAGTGAAAACAGAGCTTTAAAATGAATACTTAAATAACTAAGTACACAAATTTCTGAACCTGAAATTATAGACTATGACATAAAAATTCAGAGTGTATATTTTAAAACACTGCAATGAAAAAGTTTTTAGAAGTTCAAATCATACTATATGGTTTTTCAGACTTTCTGCTTCAAGAACTATTTATTTGCCAAAGACATCTAGTCTTTAATTAGATTAAGAGATTTAAATACTCTTAATGGAAAAGACTCAAAACCAAAGTACAATACCGTTACAATAGAAATATTGAGAAACAGGTTTAAAATTTCTACTTTTTAACAAATTCTCACAGTTTAAATGTAAATATGGAACCCAGGATAGAAATCGAGGAAAAGCTCTCATAAAAATATATGACATGAAAACAAAGTGGCCAAGAAAAAAAACTATGTGCAGTGTTCTGCAGAGTGTTCAAATTGAAGGAATTAGGAAAATTTCATGATTCATAAATATTTATTTGATTCATTAAAGATTTATTTTGTCCTGAGTATTAAAAATTATGGAAGCTTATTTAAAAGTCACAGTGAATTTATCCAATAATCATTGACCCAATCTCTACTAATGTAATTACAATGTTTCTACTAATGTAATTTTCTGTGGTTATGGATTTTCAAAAGCCCCTACTTGCCTAAAGGATCAGATGGAACATTGATGCTTCCAAAGATAAAAATAAAACCCCAACACATTGTTATCAGATAATTTCTCCTAGAACATTTCCAAATAAAATGACAAGAAAAGCATTGGTAAATTGAAAGACTAAACACTTCACAAACAAAATTCACATCAAGAAATGAATTTGACACTAGGGCATTTACCTTGGTGTCAGATTTGTTGTTGCTCTCTTCTGAAGTAGGCTTGGTATCACCAGCACCAGGTTCCTCTGCAAATCTTTAGAGCAAAATGTATTACAAAAATGGGTGAGTCTGGTTTTTTAAAGTAATAAAATCTGGTGAGTGTTTGGATATCACTATATTGAATCAGTTTTTTTCTTTTTCTTTTTTTTAAGAGAGAGAGATTTTTAATATTTATTTTTTAGTTTTTGGTGGACACAACATCTTTATTTGTATGTGGTGCTGAGGATGGAACCCAGCACAGCGCGCATGCCAGGCCAGCGCACTACCACTTGAGCTACATCCCCAGCCCCAGAATCAGGTTTTTGACTGAGAGGATTAAAATATGACCTCCATTTTAAGAAAACTTTTGTTTACCTCTTTCTGCCTTCGCTTTTCCCATTCTATGAATCATTCAGTGGAGTCATACTTAGATCAATTTCAAACAGTGAGAGCCAATATATTAGCCAAGTCTGAGAATCATTTATCTTCAGAAACTATCTCCTGCCCTGAAGGCTGAATTGAAGAATCCAATCAGTGGCCTACATATCCTTTGTGGCCTGGACTGAAACAAACCTGATAATCTAGCATGAGGTAGAAAGATATACTGCTCCTTCTCCCTTGTCTCTCCCTGGATCAGAGTTGGCTAACTTGATCTTTGTCATGGAAACCACTTATAATATGTACAGATTGCCTCTCTTTACTCAAAAACAGCACAGGGATTTCCCTGAAACATGTTAATGGTTTGAAAGATGAAGATACACAAGAGAAAAAAATTGTATATATTGTTATTGGGAATTCCTTTCTTAGACACATTAAAACATTATAAATTATATAATTCAATTAATTTCCCAGTACAAGACCTGCCTTATCAGGGCCATGAAAGCACTTCAAAATATTCACAGACACTCAGACACTCAGTGGGAATGATTGCCTCTGAGGTAGAGTACTGCACGTGGGACTCTATTTCCCTAAGTACCATCTAAATAAGTTGTACTTCTGTGTCCTCAAATATCTCAACATCTTCCTTCCTGTGGGCTTCCACTCCCATGTCCTCCTTTTGCAGGACCTTTCAAGCTTCATCCTATAAAGATATACTTTCCTGAACAAGGTTGGCTTCAATGACCATGAGTGGGAGCTGCTCCTTCCTCACTCCTAGAAAACAAGCTAAATGGAGTCTCAGTCACTAGTCTCAGCATAAGCATGTTACCAACCATTCAACTAAAGCTCCGTGATAGCTCTGCCAGATTGTACCCCTGTCCTATGCTACCTAAACATAGGAGGAAAATTAGAAGGTGGCAAAAGTGGCAGAAGTGAGCCTATGCCTGCTCTGGGCCATAGATCATGTGGTTGAGCAACTCCTAGTCCCTTGGTGCTTGAAGTCTGGTAAACCACCCTCAGGTTCCTATGTACTCTACAGAATCTTCCCAGTACCTCAAAAGTTTTTAACATCTTTCAACAGAAACCTGAAAGTCTGTCAGTTCCTACAAGCAACAACTTGTTTTGGACTCTTTTGAACCCCTTATTTTAATATCATTTTCTACAGAGTTCCCAAAATCCATATCCTAAATTCCTGTTTTGTCTTCATCAAACCAGGTGTAAACCCAGATATTTTGTTTTCTTCTAGGAAAACAATGATTCCTACCCAACTCAGTTTTTCCTCTTCAATATGCCCTCCTCCGTAGTTCTATTATGATCCTCTACCCTCCAGGTTCACTTACTAATTCTCTTCCTATCATCCATGTTTGGGCTCACTAGACTCACTCTTCCATTTTATTGTTAAAACACTCACCAATGGTACCGTAATTCAGGAGAGTATTTGGTTTACCATTAATGAATATGAGTTCAAATGTCATTGCTATTACTTTCTACAACCAGATAAGGTCGTTTAATATATTTAAGTTTTAGGTTGTCCATCCTAACAACCCATTTGGGCAGAATGTTTAAAATATTTTGAAGTATTGGAGGTTTCTTTGTCTCATGACTATGAGTCTTTAAAATTCTGTTATTCTCTGTGATTTTGATTTTATCTAGAGACTAACTTAGTATTTAGCTGACAGTAATTTTTTAAAAGACCAAACATCAACAAAAGCAGAAGAGAAAGTTAAAAGTTTTTTCAAGAAAACATCATAGCCATAGGAAAAAAAATGATGAAAAAAGAAAAATCTTTCTAGAACTATGCAGGGGTGCTTGCTTGATGTGACAATCAACTGTGAAATCAAGAACTAGATAAATCTATTAAACTATTCTCTAAATAATTATTGAAGAAGATTAATGTAATTAATAACTATATATTATTAATATTAATAGTAATCATTATTAACAATTAATAATTGTTTATATATCACAGACAGGTCATATGTATTCTTCACTTCCAGGAAAACAATTGCTCATCAGTAATTTCCTGACTTAAAAAAAAATCTTTATTTATTCATATGTGGTGCTGAGGACCGAACCCAGGACTTCACACATGGTAGGTGAGTGCTCTACCTCTGAGCCACAACTCCAACCCAATTGCCTGACTCTGCTTGTGTAAAACCCATGGTCCTATGACCACTGGTATGTGAGATTTGCCCTAAAATGTTTGAAGTTAAAAAGTTACCATTTTCTGGGTGTAGTGGTGCAGGCCTGTAATCCTAGCAGCTCTGGAGGCTGATGCAGGAGATCATGAGTTCAAACCCAGCCTCAGCAAAAGTGAGGTGCTAAACAACTCAGTGAGACCCTGTCTCTAAATAAAATTGAAATTAGGGCTGGGGATGTGACTCAGTGATCAAGTGCCCCCGAGTTCAATCCCCAATACTAAACAAAAGGTACAACACTTACTGGTGCAAGTTTTAAAAATATTAGCACAAATTCAAGTACAAACCGGTTTTTTAGAAAATGCCTGATTTAAGCATTAACAGACAAATAAATTTGAACTTATGAATTCATCTGCTATGGACCTGAATCTTGATCCTTTGTGTCATACAGGTCCCTATCAATCTATGGAAAAGGGCAATAGAATGAATTTATCAGCCAGACAGGCTGATAATCAAATTTGAGGCCAGCTATAAGATTATAAGATCAGGGGCCCATTAGTCAACTTTTTTGAATGACTGGTGCTTAATCAGTAATTAATAGGTTATAATAGCACAGATACTTTCAAAGGTGGTGTGATGAAGTTCTAAGCACATATTATGGTGTCTGGCTCAGACTAGAACATCCAACAATTTTCATTTCTTTCTGTCTGCATTCCCTCATTAGCTTATGAGGTCATTACTTTTCTTTTTTAAGATCCTACCTGGTTGAGGGCTGGGGATATAGCTCATTTGGTAGAGTACTTGCCTTGCATGCACAAAGGCCCTGGGTTCAATCCCCAGCACCACCAAAAAACAAAAACAAAAACATACCTGGTTGAAGAGTCATCGCCCACTATAAAAACAAATGGTAAAATAAATATGTTATCAACAATACAAAACATAAATAGTAGAAATTCATGAATCATGCTTTCTTATAAAGCAATCCTTTTGGACCATTCCCGAAGACTATTCTACACTGGCTATCAATTATACTACTGATAGGCAATTAATGCACTGTGAATCAAGGGTACATAAAAGGAGCAAAGGTACAGGCTGTAGGCATAGCAAACTTATTCTGTGAAATAATACCAGAAAATACACCATATCATGGGAAATATATAGACACCCAGGTACAGAAAGTGTTTAGAACCCCAAGTGGACCTGACCAGAAAATAAACTCTCCACATCATATTATTATATAAAATTGTCAAAAATACAAAACCAGAAAGAATACTGAAAGCTACAAGAGAGAATGGTTGAACCCGTTATACAGGCAAAGCTATCAGTACATTTTTAAACTGAAACTTTAAAAACCAGATAAGTATACAATGATTATTTCAAGCCCTGCAGAGGGGAACAAAACTGGAATATACAAGGGAAATTATCCTGTTAAGCAGAGTAAACCAGAAAGGCAAGTATCCTGTGTTTCCCTCACATGTATAGCCTGGAAAATAAATAAATAAAAGGATGCTCTGAAAATAGAAGTGACTATAGGGATGAGGAAAAAGACCGGGGAGAAACAGAGAAGGGAACGTAGGGAGGATAGAGAGGATTCAAATATGATATCCCTGTGTGGAAATGTCACAGTGAAACCCACTCGTTAGTGCCAAAAACAGGAGTCAATAATTATACTAAAAAAGTATCCAGTTTTATAACAAGCCCAATTTACTGTAATGTCACTATAGAAGAATTACACAACATACTAATTTTAAAATATGATTTATGCAAAGACAAGTAAGATTTCTGAGGTCAAATTTTAAATAATGAAATCTTTTTCAGAAAAAAATTGTTTGAAATTAAAAATTCTGCACCATTTTTAAAGAATTCTAAATTATAGGCTATTAAAAAGGAAATTAAGTAAACTATGAATGTCATATACACATTGATCTGATGCCACTCCTTTATGATGGCACTTTCTTACTCTTACTTTTCTATGTAGGGTAGGAACACTAAGGGTAATTCACTATCAGAAGTTTTACCTGCTTTCCTGGCTTGCATGTCATTAAATACTGCTCTTGTATGTGCCAGAATTATTTTCCTATTACAATGTACAAAAAAAGAATAAAATTAGTATCTTAAGACTGATGTGAGAAACACTAACCAAATATAAATTGTGAAGAGTATTATAGATAGCATCAGAACTAATATCAGTACTTAACCCCACATATTTCAAATGTGCAAGTTCTCTATGCATGGTGTTAACCTTGCAGTTATTTTTAGGTTGTTTGGGGAAGGGGGTGTTTATTATGTTTTGTTTTAGAGATGAGGTTTTACCACATTGCCCAGGCTAGTCTTCAAATCCTGGGCTCATGCGACCCTCCTGCCTCAGCATCCCAAAGACTGCATCCATAAGTTGCAATCAAAGAGAAACAAAGTAAGGTGAAATGAATGTTCACATTTATAATTCACTTTCATTTCACCTGCTCAAACATTAACTATATTAGCTTGACATAAGGAAAGCATTCTGAACTCAGAAGATGCCCTCTCTCTGTCAACAATAGCTTTGTGTTTTGACACAAGTCATTGCTCTTAGGCTCAAAGTCTCCTTCTAAAAAATAAGGATTGTACTGCTTTAGGTCACCAGGTTGCTATGAAGATTTAGTGAGATAATATAAACAATGCTGAGAGAAATAGTAAAGTAATGGAATGATTTGTACGTTAATGTTGAACACTGAAACTCAAGTAAAAATCCAATCTCAGTTTTTTCACAGGTTCTAATGATCAAATATTGCAATTATTAACAAATGCTAATGAGTCCTAATTTGGATCATTGACTGTACTATTCTTGTGCTTTATTGTTTAGGATAAATCAGCTATTTAATAATTTATAACTCAATTTATTTATAAATATAATTGAATAACATAATTTTCTCCTTATACTGAAACTAATCAGTTAGCTTGGATTATTACTATTCCTTTTCTACCTAATCAAATGGAACCAGTAGATCTTTATTCAGAATGAAGCTTAATTTCCACACTGATCTCTAGCTAACTTGAAACACAAAACCCTCTTTTACACATGAATACTGACAAATCATGATGAGGCTTAGCTCTAGGTTCAATGAATTTACTTTAGTTTTTAAGAATGCTGCTTAATGTCTTATTTGTGAGAAAGAACTTGAAATGTTCTGAAAAATGAGCACATATGAAAGCAGCATGGAAAATTTTTATTGCCATGGGAAAAAAAAAATCACTCACTGTACCAATTAGAATTAGCATCCTCCCTGGGAATCACTGACATGGGGCCTCCCACAACCAAAGAAAATGTGCTTTATAAGATATAATGGGGCTTTGGGCTACAGATCAGTTAGAAGAGATAAAAGGGAACTCTGAACTTTTCCTATAACATTATTTGAGATTGTTGGATTATTTTGAATGATCCAAAAAGACAAACAAAACCCTCAAAGGACCACTCATCATAAAGGTCTGGGCTAGAATGTGGACTGCACATAAGGTTTTGAGTGGGAGGGCAGGATTGGCATGTTCACCCTGGGGTGACCAAAGCTAGGAGATCCAGCTACCAAAGCAGAGTGCCAACTGGGAAACAATAGATGAGGTGATAACCATACAGATACTTAGAAGGAAAATATGTTGTAACTTTTAAGTCTAAGCTTATAACACCATGAAGACTCAGGGATCTGGATCAGTCAGGACAAGTTAATCATTACCAGATTGTAGGACTACTTCTAATTGCAACATTACAGCAACCCAATGGACAGAAACAAAAGAATGTCTGGGAAGTCCTTTTTATCTACCCTCTGGTGAAAGAGATTTCTCTTCCTTAGGCATAAGAAACTCCTCAAAGAAATCCAAGGAGAATGGTTGAACAACTAGTCCCTAGAGAAAGTAAGATTTTCTGTTAAACTCTGACATGGGGCCTCCCACAACCAAAGAAAATGTGCTTTGCAAAACTCAAAATGACATTGGCAAAACCCAAATAACCAAAACAAAAAATCAAAGATATGATGTTATTTGTGCCCCATATGCAGGGGTTATACTTGGAATATAATGGATAATGCTGGGATAATGCTTAGAATAAATCAGCTATTTAATAATTTATAAACTCAATTTATTTTTAAATATAATTGAATAACATAATTTTCTCCTATACTGAAGCTAATCAATCAGTTGGCTTAGATAAAGTTTTTAAAAGTCCTGAGACAGGGGCTAGTGGAGTAGCTCAGGGCTAGAGTGCTTGTCTAGCACGCATGAAGCCCTGGGTTCTACTGTGAGCACCATCAGAAAGAGGGTGGGGTTTAATGAATCCTGCATACATTGCGCCTTCTAAGGAGTCTTGATTTTTGCAGGGGTCTTGACTGCATTCCAAACATACCTGAACTATGAAATCAGATTGGTGTGTAAGATGTATTAGTTGTAATTATTTTGAACTTCCATTGAATCATTATTGTTTTAATGTAAACACTTACACATTGAAACCACTAGCAATAGCGTGTGATAATGCTTTCTTTCCAGACTGATCTTCAGCAAAGGCATCAATACCTTCTCGAAGAAGAAGCTCAACTATACATTTTGCATCATATTTTGTGGCAAGTATGAGGGCTGTTCTAAAATAACAGAGAGATAACTTCACCCTTAGGTACTTTAAATGATGAATTGTCTTTAATAAAATCATTTAAACAACTAATCTTTTTACCAATTTAAGTTCTTGATTGTGTACAAATAACCTTTATATATACTAACACCCAAGTGTTCATCTTTGCATATTACCTCCACATCAAATAGAGAAACACAAGCAGGAAACCTCTTATCCCAATTGGGTATTACATAACAGAAGTTGCATATTTAATGTACTTTGATGGACCACAGCTATGATGAGGTCATTTGGCTGAAATAGGTAAAGATTGAAGGGAAGAATGATCCATTTTTACCCTAGTCTAATGTAACATGTTATAACTCTCATTCACTTCAAAGTCAAATAAGAAAAGGCTTTTTGCAAGCTTAAAACAATAGGAATAAGAATGATGATAATTATAGTCATTGAAGTTTCAGGTAATGATAATGATGGGCATTTGCTAGGCACTGAAATCTCTGCAATATACGTAATTTTCTAACCACCTTCAAGTATATATTATCTTCATTTTCAGGAAACATATTTAGTGATGAGTAATGTTTCTAAGGTGACACACCTTGCAATTAGCAAAGGAAGGAATGCAAAACAGTCATGTTTGGATCTAAAGCCTATCACTTGTCTTTTGCTCACCCATCTATGACTTACATTTATTAGCAAATGTTTATCCCATTAAAGCTGCTTTTCTTCCCTTTGCTCGAGTCAATTAAAAATATAGCCATCAAAGTATGTTAGAAATGAAAAGGGGGGAATTAAAAATAATCTACCAATAGCAATTAATACTCACCTAGAGATAACCTAAAATGAATTTTCTTCAAAAAGCAGTTTAAGCAAAGGATCATCCAAAAGTAAATGGCTTTCAACATCTACTTATGATCATTAGAGCATTGTAAAAGGAAACATACATAAGATACAGAAGTTTAAATATGATAAAAGGTTAAGCAATTCAGTATTGAATGCAAAAGTAAACAAAAAGCCAATACTTTGTAAAATTAATGTGAAATATCCTTGGCTAAAGGGTTGATAATGTTACAAATCAAATCAGTTTACACATGACAAACATCAACAAATATAATGTAATCTGAATCATACTATATAATGTTATTTATATTAGCCATATAATTACTTTTCTAAAAGGTGACATGTATTCCTACATTTCAATTTATCCCAATAATTGTAAGTTAATATTCTTCTTCCCATTAATGTAATATTTTTACTTGAATTATTATTATCATTCCATTAAACTTTGAAAGAAATCACTACTATACCTTTTCTCCTTGTCAACTACATGTATATTTGCTTTTTTGCGAATTAACAATGCTGCGACTTGTTGTCTGTTGTGCTTCAAAGCAAGTAGAAGTGGCGTGTGGCCATCCTAGGAAAAAAACAAAACAATTTATTCATAAAATTTCTCAACTGAAGCAGAAAACTTATAAAAGACCTAATGGGTTCCAGAAATCTTGGTCTCCATCATAGCATTTGTCCTGGTTTATTGATGTTGTGTGGTTGCAGCTCCCTTCTAAACCAAGAACTTCTTGAAGACAGGGACTAGATCTTTTATCTCAAAAACCCCAAACCCCAAAACCTAAAGGTAAATGATTTGGGTACTTTTGTTGAATTATTGTGCTAAATTTTCTTTTTTAGAGTGTGGGTTATCCATCTATTCCAAAGAATATCTACTTTTCCATAAATACCAAGCTTCATCATAAAGATTCCTTGTTAGGGAAATATTATGAAACTGTTCATTACATGTCCGATATTAAAGAAGTCCTTTGCCATCATTAATACCAATTTGAACATTTTTTTGTGTAAAACAGTTACATTTGAGGAATTAAGAGTTGCTAGGAGACAACTCTTGAGAGTTTTCCAATGAGGAGAAAGCTTCCTTCATGTTGTATAAACCCATGTGATTCTATCTATGGTGTCAGGATCCCAAATACCAATGTCAGGCACTCCTGCTCCAATAGATTTCTAAGGAAATGGGTTTTGAATTAAAAGAGGCTCAAAATGACCTTTGATTTCATTCTTAATTGTTCCCTGAATTTGCTGATATTATACAATGAAAACTGTTTGTATTAGCTGTTAGAAAGCTCAACACAAAATATATGCTCACTTATAATGATAATCCTGGGTTATAATTATCATTACTATCCACATCTACTTTTTAAATTCTCATTTACTCTGCTCCCATTTTAATTGCAATTTAAAGTTATTAATTAATTCAAAAATTTTGTGAATCAACAAAAGTTTTACATTGACCTACATGGATTAAATTTAACATCATGAAAGACACTAAATCACCTGCATTTTAAATGGTGACTCAATGAATGAAGGCAAATTAAATATATCTGTGTGTTACATTTAGTCTGCAGCCCTTGATTTTATCTTTACTGTGAGCATACAAGTGGTCATGTTCAAAGCAAGTGTTTGCATGTAAAATCTTTCCTTTCTTTAATATCATTTTTCACCCAAAAAATGAGGCCTCAAAATATAATACAAACAATTCATAAAATCTTCATTTAAATATTTTTTCTACCACCTATAAACACATACTCCATTTGTTCACTGTTCTCCCAGATGATTATTTAAATAAGAATTTAGATGCATAGGAATGCTGACACTAAATTATTAAGAGGCGCCCCCGTGATGTTCTTACTACAATTTTTAGATTTTAAAACTGCTAGGCTGATTATGTCAGGCCCAGAAACAAAATAGACCTAATGATATAGAGTAGCATCAAACCTCTGCTAAAAATCTTCAACATTTGCCTTTCCTAACCAAGACAATCATTTTTCAGGTCAGATTTTGTTGACCCAATGATTGGAATTATAACAGAGACATAAAATCCTTAAAAAGTTGGTTTCTGTTTATTGAAAGACTAGCCATAAGAAAATTTTTAATCACCTTTCCAATGATAGTAGTAGACTAATCATACTTCTTTTAAATTCCCAGCCATGGAAATAGAAAAAAAAAAAAAAAAAACAAATGTAAGTTAAACTAATTTCGTCAAAAACGAGAGATTGGAAGGAAGTTGTACCTAGTCAAACTCTAATTCTCCCAGTTATTTCTTCAGTTTTGGGGATCTGGGATTTTGTATATTACACTCTCTATTTAGTGATTCTTTTCCAGGAGTTGGGTCAGAATCTCAGGAAATATTGTAAATATCCATGTCCAGGGCCTATTGGATTTATTGAATATAAACCTCCAGGGAAAAGCCTAGGTTTGACAATATTTAAATCTTTCCCTGGTCACTTTGTGATACCATTGGAGCAGAGAACTAGAAAACCAGAAAATCATCTCTTCATCTCTTCATCTCATCTCTCATTTACAGGAACAATTCCCTTTACAATTTGGAGAGTTGCCAAAAAATAAAAAATAAACAGGCAAGAGAGAGAGTGATTTAACAATACTCCATGTAATTTTCCTAGACAGTGACAGACTAAGGACCAGTAAATTCAAAATGCAGCTTGGTTTCATATGTAAGCTCCTTAGCTCCCACATTTTAATAAGATGGGGTAGGTTTGACAGCATGGTTTGACTCTTATCTAATTGGTTGTTTCAGGCAGAAAAACATCATCTATCAGTTAATAATTTGTTCTCCCCACTAGCTTCCCCATAATCACTGCCAAGTCACTGCCAACATGGTTTCCTCAGAACCCGCCTAAAACTGCATTTTAAACACGTTTGCAACTCTGCATCTTCCTTCCCTAAATTAAGTATTGTTGTTCCCCAGATCAAATAGCACCTCATCCATACACAGAAACTGAGAAAAATTACAAAAACTAAATTCTTCTTGGTATTTTTTCCTTAATTATCTAAATTTCCTCATTGGAAAATTTTCTGCTTTTCCACATTTCCTGCTCAAGCCTTACCACAGAGAGATATTTAACTTTCATGTAACCTTTCCCATGTCAAAAAGATCACCATTTATTGTAAAATGCTTTGTTTTGTTTGAGTTTTAAGATAAACCCTATTTCCAGGGCAAAATTTGCTTCCCTGTTTTCTTTTACACTATTTAGAAAAAGGTCTTGGTGCAAAAAATAATTTGGACACAGGAAATGTTTTAACTTAAAAATTCAGTATTTTTACAAATATTTGCCATTGGTGCATACCCGAAAGCTGTACCTTCTCATACTTTTAAAGTATTGGTATTTGAAGTGAATTCTCAAAAGTCCATTCATTTCAACACATTTTCCTGCACTGAGTGCTTCAGCTTCTTAATATAAAAATAAACCCAACATATGTCATTATGAAAACAAAAGTATTTCAAATAATCTGGAAATAAAATTGGGTGATGTGTACCTTGTTTTGGAATTCCATATTTGCATTGTGTGAAAGCAGCTTTTCTGCCATTGCTGTGTTCCTAGAACAGACGGCACTGTGGAGAGGAGAGTAACCATCCTTGTCCTGAACATTTGGATTGGTGCCATTATCGAGAAGATTTACACAGCGCTCATGCTGGTGTTCTGCTGCCTGTTGGTATTGTACCAAGAAATGTATCATAGATACAAGAAATGCAAGCCAAACATTTTATAGAGTCCACGAATTAGTTATATTTAAATTATATTAAGCCCCTTTTATTTATGTATTTCAATCAAATCCATCTCCTGCAGAAACCCTAGGCTACTGTGTACCTTAATCAGAGGTGTGTTGTAGTCATTATCCAAAAGTTCAAGATTGCATTTCTTCTCTATTAAGAGGGCCACCACATCCCAATGTCCAAAAGCACAAGCATAATGGAGAGGAGTCCTGGGAAAGTAAGAAGATTCATTAGGAGATTATAGAGCACTTTTCACCACCCATTGAAACCAACAGGTGAGCCAACCTAGTCTGCCACAGTGACTAACCAAGGCAGCTCCAAGATCTGGTGTCCTTCAAGGGCAGAATAGTCATTCACAAGCAACCCAGCTAAACACAAGTGAGCTTGCAGAGCCTAAAGGACAGTGACACTGCACGAGCTCAACCTGAGCTCTCAAAGAAACTCAATCCCTCTGGAGAGGGGTTTTCTCCTGTAAACACTATGAATAGCTCCAAGATATAATACATCATGATGGACCAGAAATCAATGACATTCAGGCAGGTCTTGAAAAGCTCAGTTGTTTCCCATGAGAACCTCAGGATTTACAGCAAGCCTAAAAGAAGTCACTGTAGATATCTTCAGTGATCCTCCTCCACTCATGATCATCCAGGCTGCCAGTCCAGCAGCGTGCTGACTGTGCATGATCAGGAAACCCCATCCACCTGCGCGAAACAGCAATATTGGTGTGGCCAGTGTGGCCAAGGGTTCCTGAAAGTCCTGCCACCTGCTCTCCAATCAACCCTGGATTCCTCCAACCAGATAGGTGGACATCTGGGATATAAGGTGGTAAAGGCAGTACTGGAAACAGAACTGGAGGTGCGATAAAAAAGCATGATGTGTTTGCGGTTTCATTAAGTGTGAAATCTCCCAGTGACTGCTATCCTCTCTCAGGGGAAGTACCTGCAATTAGTGCAAAGCTTGCAGGAAATCCAGACTTCTCGGCAAATCTGGTTATGAAGATGGTTGGCTGCTTAAAACCACACTGAGTGAGCCTTCAGAAGTTGATGGATGGGGACAAGTGGACAACCCCAAAATAAGGAAAATCCTTTGAAGACTGAAATTGGCACCCCTAAATATGCTAGTGTGAAACACCATTAGAAACAAAACACTGCTACCACTCAATACTCAGCTAGCGGCTAACAAATGAAGAATGGTTACCAAGCAACCCTGCGCAAGAGAGACAGGAGCCATCTTGCCATTTCAAAATGTCCTTGTAAGGGTCCTCAGGAGAGAACATATATACATAGGTCTACACTGATGCAAATGGATTCCAGATTGTGTTCAAAGAATTATTTTTGCCCTTAAGTTGCTATATTATGGGAAATGTTTTGTCTCATGCTGCACTTTTCTACAATGTACATAACATTTTAAAAAAATGTGTACATTAAAACAAAGTGCTGGTACAAAATTTTGTGATTTAAATCACTTTTAAATAGTCAATCAAGCATTTTATAGGATGAATTTTAAGTGGCTGGGAAGCAAGCTATCTCTTTTGTTTGGGTGCTCAATAAGACCGCCTGGATGGGAGATGTCTCCAAGGTCTATAGATCCCAGGTGTTGAGGAGCCTGTGAGCACAGGAAAGTCAAGCACCTGGTGAAAGGAGAGTTGGCCTCCTTTCCCTCCACCCACCCTGGGCCCAGTGGGAAAGGTGGAGCCTTCTGCCCTACTGGCCCCACCTTCCCTGGTCAGCACCCTGTCCCTAGGACGCCTAGTCCTCTGGACATTATTACCTGTTTTTTTTATCTCGGTCGTCCATGCCAGCTTCTCCATGAGTCAAGATGTGGTTCACTTTGTCTACATCTCCCTCTAACGCCGCTCTGTGGAGTCTCATGGTAGATTTATAGGGAAAGCCCATTTTCCACAGGCTCCTCATGAATGACCTCTCAGTTCTGACTAACTTAGAGGCCATGACTAGGCCTCACAGGCCCCAGCCTTGTATTCTGGGGCTTTACAAGACGTTTTCTTCAGTCACAGAATAACCATCCTAGTCCCACCAGGTACCTAGTCATGGCTGAGCCACTCAATACTCAGGTAGCAGCTAATAAATGAAGAATGGTTGCCAAGCAACCCTATGCAACAGAGACAGGAGTGGGCACAGGCAGCTTCAAGAGCCACGCCCATCTTGGAACCCTGTGCTGAGGGCTGAAGTTATCTTATGGCTGGACTGGCCGACCAGGATAGGTGCTTGCTGACTGCACAGGATCAGGAAACCCCCCGCCCACCTGCGTAATGGCCAGCACCTGAGTGGCCAGCATAGTCAAGAGCCTCTGGAAGCTCCACCGTCTGTCTCAGTCAGCACTGGATCCCTCCACCCAGAAGTTGGTGGAGGTCTTGGAAGATGAACCTCCCAGTTCTTTTTCCAGTACTGCCACACCCAGAGAAACATAGATGTAAAGCTGAAGTTTGGTGGGCATTTTCTAAAGGTCTCCAATTCTGGTGAAATCCAAACAAGCAAGACTCAATAAGAAATTTTTTCTACTTTGGCCTGGATTGTTATTAAAGGTTAATAAAATAGGTACTTGTCACTCCATTTTTCTGTATGCTTAACAAAACACTGTTGAAATCCTGAGAACTGTTTGCTAATCTTGTTCCAAGAATGTGCTGTCCCCAACTGCCAAACTGCAGGATGCACTCCCTCACTCGATTGCAGGCAAACTGCCCACTCGCCCTGACCCATCAATGAACTTCCCTCCCTGCCCTCTCCAAGAAAAGTATATAAGCTCTGCTTAAGCTGTTCTCAGGGCTCTCTCTCTTTGCTCTATTCAAGTGAGCTCTGAGCCCCAGAATGCTGGACCCCAATAAACCCTTTGCTGTTGCATGAGACAGTCTCTTGGTGGTCTCTTCCTCTGACACTTGCCTGACCTTTACATTTGGAGGTCCCACCGAGATCTGGCAGTGGCGGACGAAAGACCCCCAACGGGCTCCTCTCGGGGTAAGTAAGGTGCCTCTTTCTGGTTTCTGATTTCTGGTTTCTGGTTTCAGGTTTCTGGTTTCAGGTTTCAGGGGGGCTTGGCAAAGTGGCTGTTGGTGAAGAGTGTGAGCTCTCTCCAACAGTGGCTGACAGATGTGTCACAGAGCCACAGGCCACGTCCCTGGGGGACGCCCCAGAGGACTCTGGAAATCGAGGAACAGTAGTTTCCTCGACTCAGTATTCTGCAGTATTCTGCTTCGGATTCGGTTTGCCATCCCATCAGGTTTTGCCGGCTACTCAGTCCTGTCTCAGTGTTGAACATTTACTGTCTGTCTTTATCGTCTGTGTCGTATGTCCTTGCTTTCACTGTTTGTGTATCTTTCATTATGGGACAGAGCACTTCAATGCCTCTGTCCCTGACCCTTGATCACTGGACCAAAGTCCACTTAAGGGCTCAGAATCTTTATTTTTCAGTAAAATGCCGGACCTGGCAGACTCTCTGTGCCTCAGAATGGCCCACCTTTGGAGTAGGATGGCCCCCAGAAGGATCTTTCTACTTCCCACTAATTCAAAAAGTCAGAAATATTGTCTTTGTCTTTCATCTGGGACCACATAGCCATCCAGATCAACAGCCATATATCTTAACTTGGCAGGACCTCTGCAAATCTCTTCCTCCATGGGTGAAGCCTTTCCTTGTCCCTGCCCCCGCTCCTACTCCTTCCTTCAGGATTCTGTCTCTCAAACCCTCTGCTCCTCCTCCTCCTCCACCCTCTGTCCTCCCTGAGTCTCAAGATTTGACTCTACTGGATTCTCCTCCCCCTCCTTATCCCCTGCCCTTGTCCTCCAACCCCCAACACCCTCTAAATGATTCCCCTGCTGCTGACTCAGCCTCTCCACCATTGGAGGAAGCTAAGCCGGCCCAGTGCCCTCCAGATGACTCCCCCACTGCACACACAGCCCCTCCTCCCCTGGAGGAAGCTGGCCCGGCTAAAAGAACTCCCTGGCGTTATCACACCAACCTACTTGGGATGACTGCCAACAACTCCTAGGCACTCTCTTCATGACAGAGGAACGAGAGAGAATCCTCCTGGAAGCTAGAAAAAATATCCTTGGACCAGATGGGCAACCGACACAACTTCCCAACATAATTGAAGCCGACTTCCCCTTGAATTGACCCAACTGGGACCTCAACACCTTTGAAGGTAGGGAGCATCTGTCCACTTATCGGGCTCTAATAGTGGGTCTCCGAGCGGCTGCTAGGCGGCCAACTAATTTGGCCAAGGTAAGAGAGATTATTCAAGGGCCTGATAAATCTCCCTCTATGTTTCTAGAGAGAATTATGGAGACATATAGGAGATATACTCCTTTCGATCCTCAGGCAGAGGATCAAAGGCATCTGTCATGATGGCCTTTATTGGGCAAGCTTCCCTGGATATTAAAAGAAAATTACAAGCTTAGATGGATTATAAGGTATGACTTTGAGAGATTTAGTCAGAGAAGCCGAGAAGGTATACTATATTAGAGAAACTGAGGAAGAGAAGGAACAAAGGAGGGAGAAAGAAAGGGAACAAAGGGAGGATGAAAGAAGCAAAAGACAGACTAAGGCATTGACTAAGGTCCTGGTCACAACAACAAATAGGCCAGAAATTAAGAGACAGGGAGACAGAAAGGGATACCTGGGCCCATGCAAGAAGCCACCTCTGGCCTCAGATCAATGTGCCTACTGTAAAGAAAAAGGACACTGGGCCAAAGAGTGCCCTAGAAAGAAACAGCCACTCCAGCCAGCCATTCTAACTCTGGAGGATGACTAGGAAAGTCGGGGCTCAGATCCCCTCCCCGAGCTCAGGGTAACTTTTGAAGTGGAGGGAACCCCAGTAAACTTTGAAGTGGATACAGGGGCAGTATACTCAGCCCTTAAGGCCCCATTGGGCCCTCTATCAAATAAAAGGTCTCTAGTTCAAAGGGCTAATGGCAGTAAATATCGGGCTTGGACAACTAAGAGGACCATGGACCTGGGGAAAGGAAAAGTCCATCACTCCTTCCTAGTGATCCCAGAATGCCCGGCCTCATTGATGGGCAGAGATCTGCTCATGGACTTCCGGGCAAGAATAACTTTTAACCCTGAAGGCCCCCAAATGGAATTTCTAAATCCTTCAGTAAAAACTCCTATAGTCATGGCTTTAACTATGCCAGTAGAAGATGAACATCAACTCTTCACACCCCCCAAGACTGATCAAACAGGCAAGCTATCCCAGAAATGGATAACAGATTACCCAGATGCCTGGGCAGAAACTGCTGGGTTAGGCCTAGCCGTAAAACAACCTCCAATAACAGTGGAGTTAAAAACCTTAGCCTCCCCAATTAATATTAAACAATATCCTCTGAGCAAAAAAAAAAAAAAAAAAAAAAAAACTAAAGATGGGATAAGGCCCCATATTCAGAAATATCTGGCCTTAGGGGTCCTAAGGCCCTGTCAATCGGCCTGGAACACTCCCCTGCTACCAGTAAAAAAGCCAGGAACCGGGGACTATCACCCCGTTCAAGACCTAAGAGAGATCAACAACAGAGTGCAGGACATTCACCCCACAGTACCTAATCCGTACAATCTGCTTAGCACTCTGAACCCTGAGCGAAAATGGTATACTGTTCTGGACTTAAAAGATGCTTTCTTTTGCTTGCCTCTGCATAAAGATAGTCAGTTGCTGTTTGCTTTCAAGTGGGTAAACCCAGAAACCGGAACGTCTGGTCAACTAACTTGGACTAGACTCCCACAGGGGTTCAAAAACTCCCCCACTCTCTTTGATGAAGCCCTCCACAGAGATCTCAACAACTTCAGAATTACGCACCCCGAAGTCACCCTGCTTCAATATGTGGATGACCTGCTACTGGCAGCTGACACCAAGGAAAACTGTGAGTCTGGGACCCAAGCACTATTATCCGAGCTTGCTCAACTCGAATATAAAGCTTCTGCAAAAAAAGGCCCAAATTTGCCAGCAAGAAGTAATCTTCCTGGGCTATTCCCTTAGGGGCGGTAAACGATGGCTCACTGAGCCCAGAAAACAAACCGTTGTGCAGATACCACCCCCATCTAACAGGAGGGCAGATGAAGAGGCTAAATTGGCAGCCCTAAACGGAGTAACCATGTTAACACTTTTCACACCGGGGGAACATAAGGACACTGACACTGAACTCCTCGACTTCACTGAGCCCAGCCTACAATTTCAGAAAGCCCTACACTACGTTAAAAATGTACATCAACTCACTCACCTTGGTTCAAAGAAATTGCAGGCATTCCTAAAGGATCAAGAACAGAGTTTTCCACTAACCGGCTCACAGCGAAAGGAAATAGCTGAACGGGTAACAAAAGCCTGTCCGGTCTGTCAATTGGTTAATGCTTACCCTTCCAAGCTTCCTGTAGGAAGGCACCTTCGAGGGACCAGACCAGGACAATTTTGGGAAGTGGACTTTACTGAAATTAAGCCAGCAAGGTATGAACTTAAATACATCCTAATCTTTGTAGATACATTTTCAGGATGGATTGAAGCCTTCCCCACAAAACAAAAGAAACGGCGCAAATGGTGGTCAAGAAGATCCTGGAAGATATTTTTCCAAGATACGGCCTGCCTAAGGTAATAGGGTCTGATAATGGACTGGCGTTCGTGGCCCAGGTAAGTCAGGGGTTAACCAGGACCCTGGGGATTAATTGGAAGTTACATTGCGCTTATAGACCCCAGAGCTCAGGACAGGTAGAAAGAATGAATAGAACCATTAAAGAGATCTTGATGAAATTAAGCTTAGAGACCGGCATAAAAAATTGGACTATGCTCCTGCCTTATGCACTGTTTCATGCAAGAAATACTCCCTCTGTTTCTTTGTGTAACCTTACCCCCTATGAAATTCTCTATGGTGCCCCTCTTCCAGTAAGGGCCCTGACCCCAACTCTAAGACCTAAAGATTCCTTTCACACCCCCTTGCTTGACAGACTTAAAGCTCTTGAAAGAACCCAGTGATACCTGTGGAAACAGCTGGCCACTGCCTACCAACCTGGGGACAAAGGGACTCCACACCAATATCAAGTGGGAAACTTCGTCTACATAAGACAACATCAGGTGTCATCCCTGGAACCCCGCTGAAAATGACCATACCAGGTGCTACTTATAACACCTACAGCAGTAAAGGTAGACGGAATCACTTCCTGGATCCATGCCTCTCATCTCAAGCCTGCACCCTATCCAGACTCTGGCTGGAAACTAAAAAAGACTGGTAACCCTTTCAAATTGCGTATTCACCATGTGGATAGGGCTATAGACTCTCCCCTTGACCACCAGTAGTCCTAATCCTCATCAGCCTGTTCAGCAGCGATGGCTGATCACAAATCCTACTGGACAGGAAGTATGGTCTATCTCACATACAGCCCCCTTAGGGACCTGGTGGCCATCTCTCCACCCAGACATTTGTCAGCTGGCTATAGGTCTTTCCTATTGGGATATCCCTGATGAAGAGGATCCCACTAAAATTCCATTAAATCCCTTCCGTACCATAGATAATAGAAACAAACATTATGGATGTAGGGACACGCGAGCCAGATGCAGGTTGGCTAACCTAGATTACTATGTTTGCCCAGCGGACTATCGAAGCCACAAACAGTCACGGCTGTGTGGGGAAAAAGCCAACTTCTTCTGTAAGTCATAGGGATGTGAGCATACAGGGGCTACCTGGTGGAACCCAAACTCCTCATCAAATTCAGTACACAGCATTGGCCATATTACCAATTAGATAACCAAAACCGAAGACTCCCAGAGGGGTCTCTAGATCCTCAAATTCTGCATGACCTTTTTAACTTCTGCAAGTGCTCAAAAGGGTAGAAGGAAATTCCCCTATGTGGAGGCCTTTTCCCTCCTTCGCTCACATCCTAAACTATGCTTCTCCAATAGATCCTCACCCTTAGCCTTCTTCTCCAGACTCTCTGCTGTCACTCCCACCTCAGCAACCTGATTTCTCCCCTCCAATTACTAGATCAAAACCCAAACCTCCGCCGGTTCTCAGACCATTGCCCCTTTGCTGAAGTAACAGGTACTGAGGTACCCCTCCACCCATTCACTCCTCTCTTCTCCTGTCAGTGCCCACACTGGGTCCCACCAGGTCCTCTTACCAGCTAACCCAAAGCTCAAACCAGCTGAGGAGAGCCCTCAGACCCCTATCCAAGATGTAATGAAAATGGCCTTTAAAGTTGCTTTGTCATCACTGAAAACAGGTTACTAAAAATTTAAAGTCCCTCACAGGCTTTTTGGGATACTCACTCCAGTCTTCCCCTCTGCTCTACCTGTTCTACTACTCAAGTTTTTGTTGCTAGGAAAATCCCAAACCCCTTTCCCATTATTCTTTTACATCTCTCTTTCCTCATTCTCAGATCCACGGAGCTGCTCTCAGCACCGCCTTCCCTGTCTTCCCCCTCTGTACCAGGCCCACAGAAAAGTCTTAACTGACCTTCTCCAGAAGTCTTCACCATGGCTGACTTTAGGACTTTCAGCAAAAGAGTCCCTATAAAAGAGTTCAGTATAGATAAACTTCCTCTTTTCATGTTGCCCTGTTCTACTTGGGCACTGGCTGGAAAAATCAGCACTCCTAAGCTGGACACCCCCTTACTAGTTTTTCACAAAATATGTGAACAAGGCCTCTGGCCTTGAGCTGGGGCTTCACAGAGATGGCTACATTTCTAAGATAAAAAAGTTATCAACTGGGCTCCATGGTAACAGCTGGCAGGGGGAAAAAAGAAAAGAAAGAAAAATTTTTCCCCCTCCCAGGTGTCCTTGAAAAGTTAACTTGCCCAGAACAGAGGAAAAAAAACAGAAACAAAAACTGCTTTTTTATAAACTTCTGCAGACTGTGAACTTCTGAGCCCCTTCCCTTACATGTTGAGTACAAAATTCTGAAACTACCTAAACTTGGGGTTCAGGGGATTAATTGATTACAACAGAAGCAATGCCCTCTGAATCTGGTTGCAACCAAATAGGACTGTTTCCCTGTCTTCGGTGCTATCTTAGGTGCCTTGCCTTGTCCGTCCCTACAACAGTATAATTCTATATACTTAAACATTATTTATGTTTTCATGAAATGGTCAACAGATGTGATTAATTGTATAATGGTGCAGATGTTTCCTAGAGTGCTCTATCATGACACAGGTTCATTTGAAGATCAAATAAGGGGACATACAACCCGGTTCCGCCGGGAACCTGTATCCCTCACTTTAGCCATCCTATTAGGAATAGGAGTTGCTGCAGGGGTGGGCACAGGAACCACTGCCCTGGTCCATGGGACACAACAAATGACCCAATTAGAAGCAGCAATAGACCAAAACTTAAAGATATTAGAAACCTCCATCACAGCTTTGCAGGAATCTTTAACCTCTCTCTCTGAAGTTGTTTTACAGAACAGGCGAGGGTTGGACCTCCTCTTCATGAGAGAAGAGGGCCTTTGTGCTGCATTGAGGGAAGAATGTTGTTTTTATGCCGACCATACTGGAGTTCTAAAAGAATCTATGAGTAAATTAAGAAGATGCCTTGAAGAGCGTCAGCGAGAGAGAGAAACCCAAAAAGGGTGGTATGAGTCTTGGTTCACACAGTCCCCCTGGTTAACTACGCTTTTATCAGCCCTGGCTGGTCCTTTAATAATCCTTATATTGTTGCTAACTCTAGGACCCTGTTTGCTCAACCGTGTACTTTCCTTTCCCCAAGCCCAAATTGGACAAGTCAAACTTATGGTAATCAGACAACAATATACCCCACTAGCAGACATAGAATGTGACACCCCCCAATGATCACTTTTATGATTAAAAGTAGCCAGAAGAAGAAGTGGGGAATGAAAGGTTAATAAAATAGGTACTTGTCACTCCGTTTTTCTGTATGCTTAACAAAACACTGTTGAAATCCTGAGAACTGTTTGCTAATCTTGTTCCCAGAATGTGCTGTCCCCAACTGCCAAACTGCAGGATGCACTCCCTCACTTGTTTGCAGGCAAACTGCCCACTCGCCCTGACCCATCAATGAACTTCCCTCCCTGCCCTCTCCAAGAAAAGTATATAAGCTCTGCTTAAGCTGTTCTCAGGGCTCTTTCTCTTTGCTCTATTCAAATGAGCGCTGAGCCCCAGCATGCTGGACCCCAATAAACCCTTTGCTGTTGCATGAGACAGTCTCTTGGTGGTCTCTTCCTCCGACGCTCACCTGACCTTTACAGTTACATACAGCACTAATATCAATTTTGATCTTACATGCTACTTTTTATTTTGAATCAATACATGTTCGTCTTTTATCAATATTACACCCTCATCAATATTTGATTGTATTCTTGTAATGTTTTAAAGATTCACTGGAAACCATTCTATTTTTGTTTTCCTAGGTCATATGTACACTTGCTCCTCTTAGTCCCACTTTCCCCTATACCATTATCTGCTACTAACACAAATTCCTCCAGCCATCTTTTCTTTTTAACTTGGTTTGTATTATTCATTTCTATTTTGTCTCTTTCTTTCTTTCTTTCCATTTAATCTCTACTCTTCTTTTCATCTCCTACATGATGTGACAGTAATTTTACTATCTGTAATAACTCATTTCCGAACCTACTCCAGAGTGTTACTGCAATTTTATACCCAGAATATGAGAAGAGTTGAAAATTTTTTCATCAAGTCCCACTTGACCTAAGGTTTATTAGTGCGTGAAGTTTGCTCTGAAGGTACTAAGCTTTAGTATCTTCTTTCAGTGATGCTGAGTTTGGGAATAACAGATGAAAATGTTGAACAGGAGTACCAATACCTGGATATTCACCCAGCCCAGGGCACTTACACAAAGAAGCTCACTAAATTGTCTCTTGTTTAAAAATATAAGTAAAAACCAGGTATGGAACCTCATGGCTGTAATCCCAGGATCTCAGGAGGTTTTTGCAGAAGGACCTTAAGTTCAAGGCCAACCTGAGCAACACAGTGAGTGCTAAGCAACCTAGGGAGACTCTGTCTCAAAATAAAAAAAAAATAAATGGACTGGGGATGAGGCTCACTGGTTAAGCTCCTGGGTTCAATCCTTGGTACAACAAAAAAACAATAGTAAAGGTAATCATCCTCTCAGAAGTTGGGTACACACAGAAATAATATGAAAAAGCATATAAACCTACCACCCCCCAAAACCTACAAAACTTCAACAACTGATCCCATTGACACCACAATGCAGAAAATATTGAGAATTTAGAATGTTCATAGTTAATATGTTCAGTGAACTAAAAGAAAATGTAAGGATTTTAAAAATACAGGAGGTAAAAGATGATTTCAAGAAAGAGATAGATATTCTGAAAAAGGACCAAAGAGAAATCCTGGAAAGATTCAGATAATCAAATTAAAAATTAAGTGGAAAACGTCACCAATAAGTGAGACCACTTTGAAGACAGATTCTTGGGTCTTGAAGACAAAGAATATCGTCAACAGTAAGACAAAGAATATTGTCAACAGTAAAGATGTTAAATAACCAGAATATTCAAGAAATGTGAGATAACAAAGGTAAGAATCATTGTCATAGATGAAGGCATCAAAATACAAAATATAGGAGTGCACAAACTTTTCAATAAATATCAATAAATTTTCAAAACATTTAAGAGTGAGATGAAAATCCAAATACAGAACCTCTTTGAACATCAAACAAACAGGATTAAGAAAGATCCTCTCCAATACACATTATAAGAAAAATACCTAATATACAGATTAAGGTTAGAATTTTGAAAGTCTCAGGATGAAAAAGGAAGTCATGTTTTGAGGGCAGTGCAAATATCCCAAGTGGTTTTGCAAATTAGAGTTTCAAATGACTTCACAGTTCAAACCCTTAAAGCAGGGAGTACTTGGAATCATATATACCAACCAAAATTAACAAATCCAGCAAAAATTGTCCTTCAGAATTGAAAAGGAAATAAAATCCTTCCATGTTAAATTTAAAATAATTCATATAACCAGAAAGCCTGCACTATGTCATTTACTCAATGAAATATTTCATGCAAAAGAAAGATAAGAATCAGAACCAGCAGAAGGATGAAACTCCCTAGAAGAATAGTCATCTAAAGGAGAAGCAAGTCAGAATTAAGCATTAGAAATAAATGAAAATGGCTGGAAATAAAAATCATCTCTGCATATTCATATAAATATGAATCCTTTGCATGGCATGTGCTTTGACCCTGAAATTTTATAAACATTACCACCAAGAGGTTGCTAACACAAATTCAAATTGGTAAGAACAAACTGACAGGGATTCCAAACCCCATTACTCCTCTCAGTACTATGAGACAGTTCACTACAGAAAGCAATGGGAGATCAAGGTTTGTGAATTTTACCCTAGTGGCCCCAAGGTCAGTGGTCAGGTACCCTCCTTACTCAGAGTAGATCCAACTGCTCTACATGGTCCTGCTCTCATATTCACCTGCTTCATGCCTACAGGTTCTGGCCTCACCCTCCCAGACTACTTGTCAGTGTTGCAAGTCCCTAGTTCCTGGTGACTGCTGGGGCCCAGGTTTATGAAGCTTGCTGCAATCAGTCTGTGGGTACTAGCAGTCTCTTCACTGGTGGTCACTGTTTCCCAAATACTCTGTGAAACTGGAATATGCTGATTTGGAGAAAACCTCACCTAGACTCTGACACATTCTTGCTCAAACATCTATTTTTCTCAAAACAATCAAAAGCATTTTATTCACTTACACTTTTACTTTTAAGAAATAGTGTGTGTTTTGTGAATGCATGAACTGACATACATTTCCACTTGATTTGGAGATACCAGTAGTTTAAAAACACTTCAAATAAATTGAAGGAAGTCCAGTAGATGAGAAGCATGGGAAAGGGGATAGGAGGAGAGTAGGGAAAGGAGTAGTACTGGGGACTGAAGTGGAGGCAATTACTTTCTATGTATGTACGATTATGTAAAAGGAAAATTTAATATTATGTGTAAGACATTAACAAAAACATTCAGAAACCTCTTCCAGACTTGTGGTTATTTCTTTCTTTTTACTACTATTGTAGTTTCACTTGCCTTCTTTTTCCCTTAATTAAGATTGATAAGGGACTGGGGTTGTGGTAGAGTGCTTGCCTAGCACATGTGAGGCCCTGGATTTCATCCTCAGCACCACATATAAATAAAATAAAGGTATTATGGCCATCTACAACTGAAAAAAAAAACATTAAAAAATGTTGTTAAGCTGTGTTCAGTGGTGCATTCATGAAATTCTAGAGATTACCCAGGCTGAGGCAAGAGAAGTCCAAAGTATAAGTGTCCTGGGCCAATTATTGAGAACCTGTCTCAAAATAAAGAAACTAAAAATAAGACCTGGGACTGTTCTCAGTGGTGGGTGCCCTGGGTTCCATTATCATTGCGGGTGGGGAAAAAAAGAAGATTGAGAGCCACAAATTTAATGATTATTTGAATTTTGTATCAATTTATTCCTGATATTACATTTCCAAAGTCATTCATTTCTTTCATTGTTAGTAATATTTTTGATATTTTAAGGATGGAAATGTTTTTGTCACTCTTGCTCATCTCTTAACATAAATACTACGATGTCTATTTTAAATCTGTCAGGTTTTTGTACAATACCTGCTGTGTCTTCTGACTCATCATGTAGTGGTCCTTATACTGGTATACCTGTGACTAAGAATTTCTTTTTGGATAGTCTCTCTCAGAGTGGCTTCATGCAGGGGAAGACCTTCACTAATAATCTCAACTAGATATTTCATGACCTCTCCATCCTTTCTGAAAATTCAAATTCTCTGAGCCTTTCAAGCAGAGAGCTGTGACCTGTCACAAATGAATAACCTACTATTCCTCCTGTGGTTTGTCTGCAGTACATGGGTGCTCAACCAGTTGTCAAGTTCTCTCTTGTTCTCAGGGGCCTCTATTTCAGCTCTCTATGTCACAGGAGACAGAAAACAATCACCTGAAAAACCAGAATGTTGGACTTATGTTACCTTTTTCTGACTCCCGAGGAGAACACTGAGAATTTGTTATTTTCTCTGATCATACCAGATTGTGTCCACTTAAGAACAGGCTGTTCTGGGTAGTTGTTACTCCCCATTTTCAATTAGGCTGTTCTTATTTTTTGCACTCTTGTGCTGATGTTGTCTTAGTTTTACTAACATTATTTGTTAAATAATTGGGATGGAGGGCTGTCCATACCTCCAGGTATGGTTGTGAAAGAGAAGTCGTTTTGCAGAGCTGCTAATATACATGGAGTCTATGCCCTTTTTAAGTAGTTTGGGAATCCTTGGAATTAAAAATGGATATGTTTCATTGTTCAGTGTATAAATGTAAAATGTGGTGAATGAAGTTACGTTTAGATTTGCTAAAGTGAAAATGAATGGTAACTTTGGTTAAAAGAACTTTAGAGGAGTACTTGAGGAGCAAATCACTAGAGCGAGTTCAAGAGTGAATGAAGAGCCTGAGAGGGCTGAATGGTAGTGCTTGCCCTGGAATTGACCCAAGGACTTAAAATGACAATGAAGTCAGTGAGTACAGATCCTCCTCTTAGTGACATCAAACTAAGTGGCATAGTTGTGGGTGATCTAATTTTTATCTTGTTTAACTGTATCTTTCAATTCTGACATAATAATCATGCAATATATTTACCACACTTCAAAGAGTCTTAAAATTATATACATGGAGTACCAAAAAATACTAGACTAAGGTTTTAAGTAATAAATTCATAAAATTGCAAACTAAACAAAAACCCCTTGAATATTTTTCACCAATTTCTTATAAAATCTATTAATTTGCTAATTTTTGTGAATAAAGAGCACATAAATAAAAAATAATTTTGAGGGGAATATTTCTTGCTTTTTTACTATTAAATAATAGTGTTATTATTTTAAATAAATCATTTTAAACAAATTGAAAAAAATTGTTTATGAGTTTTTCTGTGGAAGCCTGCAATCAAGGGCTCCTGTGTATGAGCCAGGCTCAGCAGAGACAAAGTCTTCTGACAAGATTGCAGGAACTTTTGCTCAGTACAATCCCAGATTATTCTTCCAGTTCAGGTCATGACTGGGTCAGCATACCCCATGTCCCAGGGGATGAAAGTAGAAATACACCTACTAATGTCCCATCTGCCACACTTCTTCACATGGTCATATGTAGTTGCTGGGAGACTGGACTCCATGGTCTCACTGTTTTTCTGGGCCATTCTGTTTCCAACTACAACCCAAGAGGACAAGGACTGGTAAAGCCAAGTACAGCAGGCATCTTTTCTCTGGCACATTGTTTAAATCATGAGCCAAGTTGGTGTGATGACACTCTCCTGGCTACTGGGGTTCTTCCTCTGTGATTTCTTTTCTCCTAGACATCCAGGAGTGCACCTTGGAGATCCTGCATCTGACCCTTCTCCCCAGCACTCTCCTCTCACTGCACATGTCCAAGCCAGCATGTGCTGTCCCAGGATTGTGCAGCTACCACCTGTGGGACTTCCACTTCTGCTTCTAAAGTCTTCTTCACCTCCATAGCCAGAGAAGGCTTAGGAAAATGAGGCCAGATCAGGTCTCTCCTCTTTTTAAAATCCTCCAATGGCTTCTCATAAGAAGAAACTCTAAATCTTTGCTCGAGGTCCATACAGTGGGCTCCACCCTAACTGACTTTATCTATTTGTGGATTTTCTTCACAAGGCTCCAGTCATACCGCCTCCTTGCTGTTGTCCCACCCCACTAAGGAAAGTGGTCTATTCTAATGCTCTTTGTACTCAAAATAGCAGAACAAGAGGGACTGAATGAACTGCCTAAGATCACAAGCTTAGAAGTAATGGAGTCAGGATTCAAATCTAGGTCAGTGTGGCTACATGTTCTGTATCACTTCTTCTACCTCATTACCCAAATTCTTCCTGAGTGCTTGATTGCTCAATAACAGATTCATGCAGGCAGTCATTCCTTCCCGAGGAAAGGCTGCTAGGTGTCTCTAGGAGAAGCGCTTGCCTTTCCCAGGAGAACACAATGTCTTCTGCGTTCTGTCTCTGTTAGAAACCATCAGGAGCTTCTACTCCAAACCTGGTAGTCATGTAAAATTAAAAGCATCATCGGGACTGAGGTCAGCACAGGTTAAATGGATCAGTCATTGTCCTCTCCTGGACCAAATGGACAGACACTCTTGGGGAGTTAACGCTGGCTTCCTTGGGTTGGATACACTTATGCTGTTATTCCTGGAGAATCATCGCCATTTGGCACAGGCAGAATTAGGTGCACTTCTTACCCTGTTCATTGACTTACCTTTTTTTTCCTGAGCATTCTAGTTGATTTAAAAGAAATGAAACACTTTTTCTTGTGGATCAGCTATTTATTTACTTATTTATTTTTAACATTTTTTCTTTTCAAAATTTTTTTTATTTATACATAACAGCAGAATGCATTACAATTCTTATTACATATATAAAGCACAATTTTTCATATCTCTGGTTGTATACATAGTATATTCACAGAGCCATCCTTGAACCCCAATAAAAGTATTTCTGTGTTTGTGTGGTATTTTCATTGCCAGCCCAATTCACGCAAAGTGACCCTGACACCATTGCCCTGTGGGACATGGGAGATAAGAATTAATGCCAATACTCATCAAATTATAACTTAAATAGAAAGAGATGGAATATTTCCTAATTCATTCTATGAAGCTAGTATCACACTTATACCAAAATCAGATAAGGACACATCAAGGAAACACAATAAAGGACCAATGAACCTGATGAAAAATACTTAATAAAATGTTGGCAAATGGGTTTCAGCAACTTATGAAGAAGGCTATACATCACAACCATGTTGGTTTTATTCCAGAGGTGCAAAGATGGTTCAACATACACAAATCAATACATGTAATTCATCACATAAATAGAATTAAGGACAAAAATCACTTAGGCATGTCAATTGACATAGACAAAGCCTTTGACAACACTCAGCACCCATAAAAACACTGAAGAAACTAGGGGTAGAAGGAACCTACTTCAACATCTGATATGGTTTGGATATGAAGTGTCCCCCAAAAGCTCACGTGTGAGACAATGCAAGAAGGTTCAGAGGAGAAATGATTGGATTGTGAGAGTCTTCACCCAATCAATGAGTTAATCCCCTAATAGGAATTAACTGAGCAGTAATGGAAGTGGTAGGGTGTGGCTGGAGGAGGTGGGAATTGGGAAATGGCTTAGGCATACATATTTGTATCTGGCAAGTGGAAAACTCTCTCTGTATCCTGATCACCGTGATGTGAGCTGCTTCCCTCTGCCACCTTCTCCCACCATGGGGTCCTGTCTTACCTAGAGCCCTGAGGAATGAAGCTGGCCTTCTATGGACTAAGTGCTCTGAAACCATGAGCTCTCAAATAAATTCTCTCTCCTCTATAATAGTGGTCATTGCATCCTTTAGTCACAGCAGTGAAAAAGCTGACTAAAACAACATCATAAAGACTATAAATGAAAAACCCAAAGCAAACCTCACAGTAGCAGAAAAACTGAAAGCATTTTCCTTAAAAGCTGGGACAAGACAAGGATGTCTACTAGCAACATTTCTATTTAATATAGTCCCTAAAATTCTAGCCAGAGCAATTAAGCAACAGAAGGAAATAAAGGGGATGAAAATAGAAAAGGAAGAAGTCAAGTTATTACTATTGGCAGATGATAAGATCCTATACCTAGAAGATAAAAAAAAAAACTCCACCCAAAGACTACTAGAGCTAATAAACAAATCTGGAAATGTGGGTTACAAAATCCATATACAAAATCAATAGTTTTCCTACATGTCAACAATTAATCTGCTGAGAAAAAAACAGAAAAATTCCATTCACAATAGCCTCAAGAAAATACCAAAGAATAAATTTAGTCAAGGAGGTGAAAGACCTCTAAAACGAAAATTCATGGAACAATGAAGAAAAAACTGAAGAAGACCTCAGAAATTAGAAAGACCTCCCGTGTTCTTGGATAGGCAGAATTAATAGTTAAAATGGCCATACTAACAACAGCAATATGAAAATTTAATGTAATTCCCATCAATATACCAATTCCATTCTTCACAGACCAAGAAAAAAGTCCTAATATCCTCTTGGAAGTATAAAAGAACCAGAATAGCCAAAGCAATTCTGAGCCACAAAAGCAATGCTGGAGGCATCAAAATACCTTAATTTATATTATATTATGGAGCTATAGTAACAAGAACTGCAATGGTACTGGCATGAAAATACACAGGAATACCAAAGAAACAGAGAAAAATACATTTGAGAATCCCACACATTTGATCCTTCACAAATGAGCCAAAAACATACATTGGACAAATGATAGCCTTTTAAACAAATTGTGCTGGGAAAACCAGTGTATCCTATGCAGAATAATTAAACTATATCTTAATGGAAATCCTACAAGAAAGCATAGGGTCAACAGTCTAGGATACAGGCACAGGCAACTTTTATCAATAGGACTCCTAGACTCAGGAATGCTCCTATGCCAAGAGTTAATAAATTAAAAACCTTCTGCATAGCAAAAGAAACAATTAGGAATATGAACAGAAAGCATACAGAAAGGGAGAAAATCTTTTCCAGCTACTCTTCTGACAGAGGATTAATATCCAGAATAAAAAACTAAAAAACAAAACAAAAACTTAATACCAAAACTAGATGATACAGCTAATAAATAGGCAAATGAATTAAACATATAATTTTCAAAGAAGAAATACAAATATATGAAAAATGTGCAACATCACTAGCAATAAGGGAAAAGGAAACTGAAACTCTCACCTGCAGCCCTTGCAGGTGATGAAAGCTGGGTTCCATTGGGGGAGTGGGTTGGCTGAGAAATACCTTGAAAAATCACATGACGCAGAAAGTAGTTTTAAAGACCAAGGTCAGGACAGCTCTTTGACCTTAAGGGTCCAGATTCCAAGCTGGAAAGAGAGCCTGAAAGCCCGCATTTGCTTTATTTATATCAGGGAACGCCAAAGGTTTTCTACAGAATGTTCTTAGCCAATTAAAGTAGGAGATGGGCTGTCCAGTTTCCATGGGTCACCTCCAACTCTGGAGAGCTATGTGATCAGTCTTCCTGTCCAGAGCAACGACAGAGATCACTTGCATTGCACAATCCATTAAGTGGAAGGAGCCACAAAGTAGCTTGCAATGCCAAACCAAAAGCTCCTTGGCTCCAAGGCCAAAAAAGACACTCAAATAGCTCAGGGGTGGCTCCCCACACCAAACTGCACTTATCTCATCTCAAGCCAGTCAGAATGACAGACATCAAGGACACCCATATAATAAACATGAGAATGTGGAGAAAAAGGAACACTTGTACTGTTGGTGGGATGGCAAATTAGTACAACCATTATGGAAATCAATATGGAGACTTCTCAAAATACTAGGCATGGAATCACCACATGACCCAGCTCTACTATCTTTCAGTGTTTATCCTGAAGAATTCATGTCATCTCTCTACAGTTACACATGCATATCCATGTTTTTAACAGCATAATTCACAATTGCCAAACTATGGAATCAGATTAGGTTTCCATCAACAGATGAATGGATGAAGAAAATGTGGTATAAAAACAATAGAGTTTTATTCAGCATGAAGAAAAATGAAATCATGCCATTTGCAGGAAAATGGATAGAACTAGAGGACATTTTGTTAAACAAAGTAAGTCAAACTCAGAGGTCAAGGATCCTGTTTTCTCTCATAAGCAGAAACTAGAGAGGAAAAAGACAAAGAAATGTGGGGTGGATCTCATAAAACTCAAAGAAAGATAAGTAGAAGAATGGGACCAAGGGGTGGAGGAAGGATATGCCAGGCAGTGATATTAGCCAAAATATTTTTAAATTGTGTGGATAAATCAATATGTAACAACAAATTCCATCATTATGTACAACTGTAATATACTAGTATAAATTGTGTGAAAAATTATATAAGGTTGATTGCATTAAAATAATTGTAAAAACATTAAAATATTTGTATGGGTTACAGAAATGGCATAGCAAAATAATATCAACCTAATCTTTAGGTCCATTATTGGCAATAAAAATTTTATTAATGATACTTATTTTATTAAAATAAGCTATCAATAATGTGATATTTAGATCCTAAAGTTATTAATGACTATTTGGCTTTTAGGGTGCTATTTAATCAGCTAGCATTTGGGTGATTTGAGTACATAAAACTCAATCACATGGTTGTGTATTTGCACTTCAAATTTAGTTGTAGATGCCAAGAAATAGTTTTTGTTTTAATATATGTTCACATTATTCAACTTTGTGAAATCTGTGTTCTCACACACACACACACACACACACACACACAGACATGCACACATATTATCACCACCAAAAAATAAAGTCTAAATCCACATTAGTGGAAAAACTTAACTAAACATTTTTCTATATAGCCTCTGGAATAAGAGGAATTTTGAATAGTGGCAATATATTTTGCTATAAAGTAATATTTTACAGTGAATGTAGCTAAAGTTGTCCTAAGATAAAATATATAGTCTTATGTATTCATTTTTCAAAGTCTAAAAATGAGTAATATAAGTTTACTAATTAATGATCAACCAGAATGAGTACACTAAAACAGTTTAAAAATTTAGAAATAATTTTCAATGAAATACTAAAATACATGAAAAACCAAATGTACATAAAGTACAAAGAAAAGAAAACTTGAAATGCTAAACCAGAAGTATATCATTAGCTTTATAAAAAATAAAACATGAAATAAAAAACGTCAGGATTTTGTTTAATTTTTTTCAAATTTTAATTTGTTCTATATAACAACAGAATGCATTAAAATTCATATTACACATATAAAGCACAATTTTTCATTTCTCTAGTTGTACACAAAGAAGAGTCACATTCTTAGTGTCTTCATATGTGTACTTAGGATAATGATGACTGCTGAGAGCCATAGCCAAGTAGGAATGACTCATGGCAATTTCCTTGTCAGCCCACCCAATGTTGCTTAGAGGGAGGACTCTCCATTGTGGAAATGGGCTTGCCTTGGACCCAGGTCATTTGCAGTGACATTGCATGAAGGTTTGAGAGTTTTGGTTTGAAAGGTGACCTTGCTCAGGAATTAGGGCAGCTCCGGGTTTAGGGTGGATCCTGCTGTATTAGGGTGGCTCCAGGTTTAGGGTGGATCCTGCTGGGAATAGGGCGTATCCTGCTGCCTCAGGCGCCCGCTCCTTGAGTTCCCCTTGAGTTCTCCCGGGATTCAGAGGGTATTTGGTACGCAGAGCCCGGTGGACGGTGTGTATTTTCCCCAGAACATGTGTGTAGAGTGCCGGTGAGAGTTTGGGAATAAAGAGTTGCTGTTGGAAGCTACAAGTTTTTGTGGTGGCTTGGTTCTTTTGTGCCCAGCCAGACTGCGGCAGATGACAATTGAATTCCACCATCTTTCCTATCCCTCTCCCAACTCCCTTCCCCTCCATCTCCATTTTTCCTTTTCCTTATCTAGAGTTCATATAATCCTCCCATCCCCTGACCCCCAACAGGATATTATGAATCAACATCCTTAAATCAGAAAAATCATTCGGCATCAGTTTTTCTTTTTTGGAGGGATAGGCTAACTTCACTTAGCATTATATTCTCCAACTCCATCCATTTACCTGCAAATGTCATGATTTCATTCTCTTCTAATGCTGAATAATATTCCATTGAGTATATATACCCCATTTTTAAAACTCCATTCATCTAATGTAGGGCATCTAGGTTGATCCCACAGTTTAGCTATTATGAATTGTGCTGCTATAAACATTGACGTAGCTGTGTCCCTGTAGTATGCTGTTTTTAAGTCCTTTGGGTATAGACAAAGGAGAGGGATAGCTGGGTCAAATGGTGGTTCCATTCACATTTTTCCAAGATTCTCCATACTGCTCCCAATATTGGCTGCAATAATTTAAAGTCCCACCTGCAATGTATGAGTGTGCTTTCCCCCCCACATCCTTGCCAACACTTACTGCAGTTTGTATTTTTAATAGCTGCCATTCTAACTGGAGAGAGATGAAACTTTAGTTTGGATTTGCATTTATCTAATTGCTAGAGATGATGAACATTTTTGCATATATTGCTTGATAGATTGTATATCCTCTTCTGAAAAGTGTCTGTTCAGTTCCTTGGCCATTTATTTGTTTTCTTTGTTTTTTATAGTTAGCTTTTTGATTTCTCTATGTACCCTAGAGATTAGTCCTCTATCTGATGTGTGAAGGGTAACATTTGCTCCCAAGATGTAGGTTTTCTATTTACCTCACTGATTGTTTCTTTGGTTGGGAAGAAAACTGAAGAATCCTAAAGAAAGAAATCACAGAAGACCATAGAAGATGGAAAGTTCTACCTTGCTCTTGCATAGGCAGAATTAATATTATCAAAATGATTATACTACCAAATTTAATGCAATTCTGATCAAAATTCCAATGGCATGCCTCATAGAAATAGAAAAGGTAGTCATGAAATTCATCTGGAAAAATAAGAGACCCAGAATAGCTAAAGCAATCCTTAGCAGGAAGAGTGAAGCAGGTGGCATTACTAAACCAGACCTTAAAATACACTACAGAGCAACAGTAACAAAAACACCATGATATTGGCACCAAAACAGACTGGTAGACCAATGGTACAGAATAGAGGACACAGAGACTAACCCACAAAAATAAAATTATCTTATATTAGGCAAAGGCAACAAAAACATACATTGAAGAAAAGATAGTTTCTTCAACAAATGGTAATGCTGGGAAAACTAAAAATCCATATGCAACAAAATGAAATTAAGCCCCTGTTCTCACCATGCACAAAACTCAACTCAATGTGGATCAAGAACCTAGGAATTAAACCAGAAACCCCTTGTCTAATTGAAAAAAAGTAGGCCCTAATCTTCATCATGTCACATTAGGCCCCAACTTCCTTAATAGGGCTCCTATAATGCAAGAATTAAAACCAAGAATTAATAAATGGGATGTACTCAAACTAAAAAGTTTCTCCCCATTTTGAATAGTCTGTTCTTGTTTTTTCACTTTGTTCTGATTTTTCTTAGTTGTATTAATATTATTTGGATGGGATGGAGGGTGATACATACCTCCAGGTGTGGTTGTAAAAGAGAAGTCATTTTCAAAACTTCTTATTTACATGGAGTCTACACCCATTTAAGTAATTTGAGAATTCTTGGAATTAGAGGTGGATATGTTTCATTGTTCAATGTATACATGTAAAATGCAGTGCAAGAGGTTATATCTAGATTTGCTAAAATGAAAATCAGTGGTGACTTTGAGTAAAACAACTTTGCGGAAGTGCTTGAGAGAAAATCATGAGAGAGAGTTTAAGAATGAGGGAAGGTGTGGGATACAGCTCAGTGGTCCAGCATGCCCTGGGGTTGACCCAAGTACTTAGAAAAAAATGGACAATTAATTAGTGAGTACAGATCTGCCTATCAATGCCATCATATTAAGTGGCATAAATATGATCTAGTTTTTACCTGGTTCGACTATATTTTTCAATTCTTATGTAATTATTATGTAATATACTTATAACAATTCAAATATTTTAAAAATTACATATATATATATATATATATATATATATATATATATATATATAGTCCCTAAAAATACTAGACCAAGGTTTTAAGGAGTAAATTCATAAAATTATACACTGAAGAACCCTTGAATATTTCTTACCAATTTCTTATAAAATCTATTAATTTGCTCATATTAATGAATAAAGAGCACAGAAAGATAAAAATTTGGAGGGTACTATTTCTTGAATGATAATATTGCTCTAATTCTAGCATATTTTAATCTTGTCAAATACACAATGTAAGCAGTCACATTGATTATTAATTCAATAATACTAACAAGGGAGAGAAATTTGGAAAATCATCTTATTTTATTAACTAAATTTTTGTGAATTTATGTTTATGGTTTGCACAGCCACACCATCATCTATAAAAAGGAACAAGTCATGTGTTCACAGTACCACTGAAAGGAAGATTCACAGCATTAGCAGTCCTTTGCACCAAATTCAGTCCATTGCCTGTTTTTATAAATGGAATGTTTTTGTTTTGTTTTGTAGTGGTTGTGAACTGAGGCCCTCATGCCTTCTAGGCAAGTGCTCTACCACTGTGCTATGCTTCTTATCCCCTGAAAATAAAGTTTTGTTGGAAACATTCACACACGTTTACTTATCATTGACAGCAGATTCCAGACCATACCCACAGAGAACTTCTGGCTCACCAAACCTAAAATATTTTCTATGTGGCCTGTAGAAAAGTTTTGCCAATTCCTTGTTTAGTTTATCACAGTTCCTCTGTTACCTTTCTAATAGGCTTTACCAAACACACTGAAGTACTTGTGGGATATGGATCCCCTTATGTAATCCCTTAGTGACATTCAGATTAATTATATGGCCCTCTCTCTGAGAACCCATGCACTGGGAACAAAAAATAAAAATGTAGCAAACAATAACTTTGCTGGTAATAAGATAGAGTGCCAGTAGCAGGCAGCTTCCTTTTGCATCTCAGCAGGTGATGCACATATTAGAATAAATTTGCTTCAGATATGTCATCAATCTAGAGTACTTTAATTATACTTGTGAAATAATTAGGACACTGTAGATCTAATAGTTTAAAATGGTGGTTGTGTGTTACATTATTTTACGGATATGAAAATAAAACTATTTTCTTATTGAAGAGTATTTAGACTATCTCCAATTTGGCATGATAATGCTGTACTAAATATATTTAATGTACATATGTACGTATGAAACATTTGGATAAATATCCCTAACATATGTAAGTCCTTCTTGCCTGCTATCTATATGAAATACATAGTCACCTTTGTATGTTACATATATGATAAATATACTTAACATGACAAACCCAAGGACAATATTCATATAGATAGTGCCCACATCTTTGTCCTTAATAGGAATCAGAGTTTTTAGGAAAAAAATGACTGATTCTGGGCCTAGAGTAAGGAAAATACAAGATGATCTTGGGAAATAATGTCGGCAATTAATACATAGAATGACATCCAATGGGGAAAAATAAAAGCTTCTACATAGCAAAGGGAACAGCTAGGAATATAAACACAGAGCCTATAAAATGGGAGAAAAATCTTTGCTAGTTACTCTTCTGACAGAGGAATAATACCTAGACTATATGAAAACCTCAAAAACTTTACACCAAAAAAATCAAATATCCCAATTAGTAAGTGGTAAATGAAGTAAACAGACAGTTTTCCAAAGAAGAAATACAAATGGCCAACAATTATATGAAAAATGTTTCACACACTAGCAATAAGAGAAAGAGAAATCAAAACTACACTGAAATCAGTCAGAATTACAGATATCAAGAATACACATATAATATATGTGAGGATGTGGAAAGAAAGAAACACTTGTACTCGGGGTGGGAAGGCAAATTAGTACAATCACTATGGAATTCAGTATGGAGATTTCTCAAAATACTAGGCATGGAACCACTACATGACACAGCTATACATCATCTTTCTACAGTGAGTGACACATGCACATCCATGTTTTTAACAGCACAATCCACAATTGCCAAAGTAAGGAACTAGGCTAGGTGTTCCTCAACAGGTGAAAGAGTGAAGAAAATGTGCTGTATATACACAATGGAATGTTATTCAGCCAGAAAGAAAAATTAAATCAATCCTTTGCAGCAAAATGTATTATGTTAAACAAAATAAATCAAACTCAGAAGGTCAAGTGTTGTATGTTTTCTCTCACATGCAGAAACTAGAGATGAAAAAAGTAGAGAAATGTTGGGCTAAAATCATGAAAATAAAAGGGAGATCAGTAAAGAAAAGGGATCAAGGGGAGGGTGTAAGGGAAGGAGGGGGGAAGTGTTAGAGAGTTACATTATATAGTGTGTGAATGCATGACTATGTAATGACAAATCTCATCATTGTGCACAACTTCAATGTGCCAAAATAAAATTGTGAAAAAAGCATATAAGGTTGATTACACTGTAATAATGTAATAACATTAAAACATTGGTATGGGCCACAGTACTGGCATAGCAAAATAATATTAGTCTAAATCTTTAGGTCCATAGTTGGAAATAAAAGTTGGAAAATACAAATAAGTCATCAATAATGTGATATTTAGAACCATAAATTTATTAATGACCACTTGTTTGTCAGGGTAGTGTTTAGTTAGCTGGAATTTGGGTAGTATGAGTACATAAAAATCCAATGGGTACATACTTGCAATTCAAATTTAGTTGTAGATGCCAAGAAAAATTCCAATTTTTAAATTTAATATATGCTCATTTTATTCAACTTTATGAAATCGTGTATTCCACAAATACATAGACCTGCCCATTATAACCAACAACAACTAACTCTAAATGTACTTGAGTGGAAAAAAAAGAACAAAACATTTTTCTATGTAGCCCTTAGATTAAAGAGGAATTTGGAATAATAACAAAACATTTTCCTACAAAGAAATATCTTACAGTAAATACAGTAAAGTTATACTGAGAGAACACATAGTCTTCTATTTATTTTGGAAAGTTTAATAATGAGTAATAGAAGTTTCCTAATTAATGATCAACCAGGCTGATTAATATGTAAAGTTTAAAAAGATTAAATACAAAGTTAAAAAAGCAGAAATAATTTTAAAAACATAACTAAGAAACATTTAAAACTAAATGTGTAGAAATGATAAATAAAAGCAAACTTGAAATTCTAAACCAGAAATAGAGAAGCTTTATAAAAACATAAAATAAAAATATAAAGTCAGAATTCAAAAAAAGTAAAACTCATGGTACAAAATATTTTTAAATGATTGTAAAATGACTAGATATTTTTACTAGAATGTTTGCAGAAGTTCTAGCAAGTCAGGGTTCAAATTCTGTAGCAAATAGGAAACAATGAATTATTATTATATTCTTTCTCTCAAAGATTTCACAGACTACTGTGCATAATTTAAAACATTACTATGAAATATAATTTGCCCATAGTTGAACACTGATTTAATTATCAATGTGGCTGAGTATCAGAGCTTCAGTTTTCCCCATTCTTCATTCCTCAGTTCAACATTCATATGGTCAGGTAACATCAGAATGAAAAGACTAATATGAGAAAGTCCACTCCTTACATGTTCAACCCCCAGTACTGAAAGACAAAAACAAATAAATAAGTTCAATCAAGAGAATAATAAAATTATAATAAAAATCAAGTATAATGGAAATCCAAAGAATGCCATGCACTGAAATTAGTATCCTAAAACTTTAAAAACTTTAGATTGAATGTTAAATGTCCAATTTCATACATACTTGACTTGTGACTTTATCTAGTTTCTTTTTAATTCTTGTGTCTCCTCTTCTAAATTAAGGTGACAATCAGACAAAACTTTAAGTGAAGCCTGTTCTTGTTGAAGTGGTCTCACTGCCACCTGGTAAGATATTTCTGTTAATGATTTTATAAATCACCTTATGATTTCTGTATATTAACCATACTTAACTCTTACATAGTTCTCTGAAAAATATCACCACATACATCAATCTATCTTCTGTGGATGGCTCTTATTTCTGGATTCTGTTGAGGACACAGACAGTGTTATATTCATGTCTGATCACGTTTATGTTCTTTAGACAACAGATTCAGCCCTCTATCTGTTCCTACCCTGATGCAATGCTTGACAACCTACTGAATTCTCAAATACACATGGGTATATGGATTGGACTAGGGCTGGTGAATTCTACAGAGAACATTACCCCCCTTTTTTCTTAGAGGCTCAAGTTGACACCAGAGTTCCTCCCATATTAACTCCTCTGCTCAAGTCTTTCCAAAAGATTCCTATCTCAGAATAAAAAGGAGACCCTAGGTGACCTGGCCTCCACCTCCTTCCCTGACCACAGCTCCTAAAACTGGCTCCACTCCTCACTTCATTCCTGATGTACGTGAGTCCTGCCTCACTTTGCTAGTCTCAAAATGGAGATTCAATGCCCAATTAGTGAACCACAGAGAGCTACAATTATCTTTGCATTGGATGAAGTTGTATCCTTTACGACACTAACAGTTAAGTCTGAACAAATTGTCTGCAAACATGCATGATTAATGACAGAAATGATGGGTAGCTTAAATCAACTATGATTTTGCTGCCATCCATCCCATTATGATTTCACAAAAAGTAGATGCTTTGAAAGATGTGAGTGGTCATAAGCAATTGAGATGGTGATTTTCAATTCTTCTACTAAAATTGCCATGAATAAAAATAAAATTACTAAGCAGAATAGATGAAATGCTAGTGAAGGAGAATTATTATAAAATATATCATCTACACTTTGGCTCAGCTGTCAAAATAGCCCACTTAACTCAATCTACATATGAGCATTTCTGTTTGTCTACTTTATCATGGTCTTAAAACAAGGGAACATAAAGGTATTACAAATATTATTCAGGAGTTGAACATAGCTCACTGGGAGAGCATGTGCTAAGCATGTGCAAGAACGTGGGTTCAATTCCCAGCAGTGTAAGATAGAGATAAAGTAAACATAGTAAGTCCTTAACACATGAAGGGTATGTGGGAATTCTTGGTACTCTAGCAAGCTTTCTGTAAGTCTGAAATTGAAAGGTTTTCAAAATATCTTTTCATGTTTGGTTTGATAATCACATTCAAACAGAAATCTGTACATTATATTTGGTTGGTGTGGACCTTCTGGGTCTTCTAATCTATAACAGTTCTTATTTCTATTTTTAGTGCTGCTTATTTGTTTGCAAAACTGGATCATTTGTTTAGTTTTTTGTTATGGATTTCTTTCTTTTTTAGTTTTATTGATTTTATTTTTTTAAATACAGGATGCGGAATGCATTACAATTCATATTACACATATAGAATACAATTTTCCATATCTTTGTATATAGAGTATGTTCATGCCAATTCATGCCTTTATACATGTACTTTGTTTTTGCATTAAAATTCTTATTATACAAATATACAACAATTTTTCATATCTCTGATTATATATAAAGTATGTTGACACCCAGTTAGGTTATTCATACATGTACTTTGATAATGATGTCCATCACATTCCATCACCCTTGCTAATCCCCTGCCCCTTCCCTTTACCTCCCACCCCTCTTCCCTATGTAGAATTCATCTAATCCTCTCCCATGCTCCCCCTCCATACCCCAATATGAATCAGCCTCCTTATTTCAGAGAAAACATTCAGCATTTCTCTTTTTTTGGATTGGCTGAATTCACTTAGCATTATCTTCTCCAATGCCATCCAGTTACCTGCAAATGTCATGCTTTTATTCTCTTTTAATGCTGAGTAAAGTTTCATTGTGTATATATGCCACATTTTTTATCCCTTCATCTACTGAAGGGCATCCAGGTTGATTCCACAGTTTAGCTATTGTGAATGTGCTGCTATAAACATTGTTGTGGCTGTGTCCCTGTAGTGTGCTGCTTTTAAGTCCTTTGGGTATAGACCAAGGAGAGGGATATCTGGGTCAAATGGTGGTTCCATTCCCAGTTTTCCAAGGAATCTCCATACTGCTTTCCATATTGGCAGAACCAATTTGCAGTTCCATCAGCAATGTATGAGTGTACCTTTTGCCCCACATCCTCACCATCACATATTGTTGTTTGTCCTCATAATAGCTGCCATTCTGTCTGGAGTGAGATGATATCTTAGAGCAGTTTTGATTTGCATTTCTCTAATTATTAGAGATGATGAACATTTTTTAATATATTTGTGATTGATTGTATATCCTCTTCTATGAAGTGTCTTTTCAGTTCCTTGGCCCATTTATTCATTGTATTATTTATTTTATTTGGTGCTTAGCTTTTTGAGTTCTTTATATATTCTAGATATTAGTGCTCTATCTGATGTGTGAGGGGTAAAAATTTGCTCCCAGGATGTAGGCTATCTATTCAACTCACAGATTATTTCTTTTGCTGAGAAGAAACTTTTTTAGTTTCAATCCATCCCATTCATTGATTTTTGGTTTTAATTCTTGTGCCAGAGGAGTCTTATTAAGGAAGTTGTGGCCTAATCCCATATGATGAAAATTAAGGCCTACTTTTTCTTGGATTAGAGGCAGAGTCTCTGGATTAATTCCTAGGTCCTTGATCTACTTTGAGTTTTGTGCATGGTGAGAGATAGGGGCTTAATTTCATTTTGTTGCATGTGGATTTACAGTTGTCCCAGCACTATTTGTTGAAGAAACTATCTTTTCTCCAATGTATGTTTTTGGCACCTTTGTCTAATATAAGACAATTGTAATTTTGTGGGTTAGTCTCTGTGTCCTCCATTCTGTACCATTGGTCCAACAGTCTGTTTTGGTGCCAATACATGCTGTTTTTGTTACTATTGCTCTGTAGTATAATCTAAGGTCTGGTATAGTGATGCCGTCTGCTTCACTCTTCCTGCTAATGACTGCTTTAGTTATTCTGGGTCTCTTATTTTTCCAGATGAATTTCATGACTACTCTTTCTATTTCTATGAGGCATGCCATTGGAATTTTGATCAGGATTGCATTAAATCTGTATGGTGATTTTGGTAGTTTGGTCATTTTGGTAATATTAATTCCGCCTATCCAATAGCAAGGTAGAACTTTCCATCTTCTAAGGTCTTCTTTGCTTCCTTTCTTTATTTTTAATTGTGTACATCTTTCAATTCTTTCATTAAGTTGATTACCATGTGTTATCTTTTTTTGAGATTATTGTAAATGGGGTAGTTTTCCTCACTTCCTTTTTCGAGGATATGTCCCTGATATAGAGGAATGCCTTCATGAGTGTTTTTATATCCTGCTACTTTCCAGAATTCATTTACTAGTTCTAGAAATTTTCTGGTGGAGCTTTTTGTTAATAAGACATTTACAGCTTAGGCTCGATGTACAGAAATGTTGGATTCAATTATTATCTAAAATATAATCAGTAGTTTGGTAAAAAGGTTTACGGTTTTTGGCAGTGGACACTGAACTGTGGGTGGGGTGTTGGACGATATGCTGAGGAGGGAGAATGTGAGGATATAGAATTAATATATCTTAGGAAATGTGAAAGAGAAATCTAATGAACAGTGTTAGTAGCAAGAGAATAGACAGGAAGTAACTTAAGCTAGATAAGTATGTGGAAAGATAGTAGAGTACATAAAACAAACATACATATGTATTTAGAAAAATACAGATATTAAAATAGTAAAATTTGGAGGGGTAAAGAAAAATGAAAGAAGAAAAAAGAGAGGAAAAAGGCATATACAACACCTCTATATTATATTATTCAGAAGACTCAGTCCTCAAAATCCTTTTTCATGCGAAGTTCTTGGTTTCACATATGTTGGGGGATGTGAGGGCCAGAGGATAGAGGTGTACAAGAAAAAGAGAAAAAAAAATACTGGAAGGAAGAAACCAGAATTGTGGCTAGTTTTAGAACTCTTTATCTTTTCTTCTCATTCATCAGGCGGAGTTTACTGTTGTAAGCTAGTGTCTCTGCCCTCAGGATGGTGGAGGTAACCAGGGTGGGAAGACTGGTCCTTGTGTAGGGTGTCTGGAAGCAGGGAGTGCCACCTGCCAGTCCCTGTAGGGAGACTGCACTTCACAGGTCCTTTTTGGGGACCATTCATATGACTTGAACATTCAGTACTGTTTCCCTCTTTTGCCTGGATATTTCCAGTTTGTGGTCTATCTGTTAGGCTCCAAGATTTAACCCTGTCTCCCTTTATCACTTAGCAGTTCCCAGTTGGAGACCTCTCACACACAGGCTCACACCAGGTGGGCTGTTCCCTGGTTGCACTGCACACCTGCCCAACTGAGAGCTGTTTTTGTGTTGCGTGGTTACCGTGTTCTCACTTCTGAGGAGAGAGGGGTTGATTTGGATATTTGGTACTTGGCCAGATGAAGATCCTATCTGGGAACTGCCCCCACCCAATATGGTGAGAAAGGTTATCCAAGATGGAGGAATTCTGCTTCCAGCGCCAGGGTGTCTGGTGAGGTGGGGGGAACTGGGCTATTGCTTTGTGCTTTGGATAAGGAGTAGCCGAGTGACACACATGGGAGCGGAGCACAGTCTGGAGTTCTGCAGAGGTGCTGATAGATGATTCTGCTAAGCTGCTTGAGAGTGGTACATGGGCTAGAACTGCGGGCCTTGGGTTTAGGGGGCCAGAAGTCCAGAGTCCTACTTGAACACAGAGGCTCGCAGCCCTGCATACGGTCATAGCACTGGTGATTTCTGTGGAAATCAGCTATATAGGGGTCCTCTTACACTCTCTGAGATGCAGTATTCAGCAACTAGGTGAGATCTGGGTCATGGCATATGCTCACTTCTACCACTTTTGTCAACTCACTCATTTTCTTCCTATGTAGAGATAAGGTAGGGCAGGGGTACAATTTGGCAGAGCTATTTTTCCCTACTAACAATGTTACAGATTTTAGGCCTTTTTTATTTCTTATGGCAGGTGAAGTAGATTGAAACCAGTTCAGTTAGGCATTAAGCTGTTAACTAAATTTTTATGGGTTTAAATACCATCAGTCTATAAAATTAAAATAGTTAGTTTAGGTCTTAGATTAATTAAAGTAATTGATTTGTATTCAGTTGATGTGAGATAGATAGTCCTTATACTTATACTTAATTCCTTAATTACTTATAGGAATTAAGTATAAGTACTTGCTTAGAGATTTGAAGGCATTTGGTCTAAATTTAACCTAAAACCTAGCTTAAGATTGATAGCTAAGGTATAAGGGGAAGGAAGAGGGTTGATATAATTATGAGACTTGGCATGAGAGGGTTTATTTTTGTGTTTTCAATTGTCATTTTATTTTAGTATTGTTGGATGATGGAAATAGTGTTAGCGATGTTGAGTAGATAAGTCGTATATAGATAGAAATATAGGTTTAGTAAGGCTGTTATTGGTATTGATATAGATATAATGACATTGCTATTTGATACAAGTTCTTTAATTATAACTCATTTTGGGGTGAATCCAATTAGTGGGGGAAGTTTGCTTAGAGATATAAGTACAATAAGAATTATCGAAATTAGTAGAAGAAATTTGTTTCATATATTGAAGAGCGAAAGCTTGGTGGTTTTCTTGTTATAATGGGTAAATATGAACTTGTTGATTGTATGTATACTGTAAATAATCATGTTAAATATAGTCAATGTGGGATTCAATGTGATGATTATTATTATTCAGTCTACGTGGGTGATTGATGAGTATGCTAGGATTTTTTGTAGTTGGGTTTGATTGAGTCCACCTCAGCCTCCTCATACATTAGACAGAATTGCTATCATTATCATAAAGACAAATTGATTGAGGGAGCAATTTGAAACATAATGAAGATTGGGGCAATTTTTTGTCATGTTAGTCAGATTAGTGCTGATATAAGTGGAACTCCTTGGGTAATTTTTGGGTCTCATAGGTGAAATGGGGCTAGTCCCATTTTTACTGACATCACTACAGCAAATATTAGGGGTGAAATTTGGTTGGGTGAGTTGATTATAGTTCATTGTCCTGAGTGTATAAAACTGGTGAGGCTAGAGCCTGAATTAAGAAATATTTGGATGCATTTTCTGTGGATTGAGGGTTTGCTTTGTTAATTAAAATAGGGATAAAAGCTAGTATGCTTATTTCTAGTCCTACTGAGGTAAGTAGTCAGTGGAAACTAAATAGTGCAATTAAATTTCCTGAAAATGAGGTGAAATTGATGGTAGAGGCAATTAAGGGATTAATTAGTACAGGAAGGGTATAAACCAACATTTTTTGTGGAATAGCCTGATAGCTTATTTAGCTGACCTCATTAATAGGACATGGTGTGTAAGGTAGCCTTAAGAATTTTGGATTCTTAAGGTTAGGTTCAAATCCTATGGTTCAAGAAATAAAAGGGTTTAATCCTCTATTATTTACTCTATGAAAGTAACTCTTTTGTCAGACATATTTCTTTAGGTTAGGAGTACACATGTAATGACAATGGACAGGGGGATGTGTCGTATGCATATAGAGCTAGTGTTGGGGTAAAAGTTTTCTTCACATTAATTGTATGAGTTGGTCATATCAGAATCATGGGTATGATGCTTGAATTCATAGAAATGTTGAAGTTAGTACTAGGTTTTTTTAATGCAAAACTGAATGTAAAGATTTCAGGGATTGGTGGGTTGAAGAGTACTCCTATAAAAAAGAGATGTGGTTAAAGCGTTTATTATAATGATTTGTGTGTATTAGGCCAGGAAAAATAAGGCAAAGGGGTCTGCAGCATATTGTAGGTTAAATCCTGGTACAAGTTCCTCCTTCTGTCAGGTCAAAAGGAGCTCAGTTTGTTTCTGCTACTGTTGAGATGAATCATATTATTGCTAGAGGTCACATTGGTGGTATAATCCTAGGAATTGTTGAGTTGCAATAAGGGTTGATAAAGTAAATGATCCATTTACAAGTAGAACAAACAGTAGAATGATGGCCAGAGTTACTTCATGTGAGATTGTGCTTCAACTTGTAGTGCTCTTATTAGAGCATATTCAGAATTGGATGCTCATCTCATTCATAAGATTGTATATATAGCTAAGCTTGAGGTTGCAAAAATAAAGAGTACTTCCATATTTGTGTTGATGAAGGGTCGTGGTATGGGTAGGGGAATTCACATTGTAAATGCCAGAGTAAGGGCTAGGGAAAGTGCAGTAATAAATAAAATGATGTAAGATGTTTTTAGAAGTTTGTGTGGTTCTTTAATAAATAATGTAATTGCATCAGCAAATGGTTGAAGAATGTTTGGGCCTTTTTAGAGTTGTATGTAACCCAGTATTTTTCATTCAACTAAACTTAAGAAAGCTATTAATACTAAAATTGAGACAACCAGGAATAGTAAGTTAACTAAGAATATGTGTTAAGCTGAGAAATTGAACCTCTGGTAATAAAGTTTGAAGTGTGATACAATCAAATGTAATGCTCATTATACATAAAGCTTTTCTTCCTTCCCAGAATGTCCCTGAAGAAAAAGGAAGAGTATGTGGAGATGTTCAGCATTTCAGGAAAATGGTAAGATACTTAAAGTCTGCTCATTCTTGTGCTGTTTACTGACTTGAGATTATAGACATTTTCATTAACACAGAAGCAAAATGTGAGATGGAGAAACCAACAAATGCCATAATTTGCACTTATTCCACTAGAGGGCAATTGTAGGAGCAGTATACATATCTTATAATCATGTAAATGATTCTAATGTGTTCCAACAATAACATATTCCATACATTCTAACATAAGCTTTGACATTTGACTCACAACTCTTAGGGTTGTGAGTTGCTCCTCTGACTAGGGATCATGTTGTTCTCCACTAATCAGTACATTTACTTTGTTATATGTACACTTTCATTCATATATATATTTGTACCAGGATTTGAACTCAAAGGCACTTAAACACTGAGCCACATGCCCAGCCATGTTTGGTATTCTGTTTAGAGAGGGTATCACGGAGTTGTTTAGGCCTTTGCTACATTGCTGAGGAAGGCTTTGAATGCACAATCCTCCCGCCTCAGCCTCTGAAACTGGGATTACAAGTGTGTGCCATCATGCACAGCTCCTATAATAGTTTCATTGAAAACATAAACTTGATACTGGAATCTTAACTTTAGGTTTCATTAAACCTGTATTCCTGATTTTTCTACAGTATATTCTGTCATGTTTTTGCCATAAACATAAAGAAAAAGTCCAAAGCTAAAAGTACTCATCATCAAACTATGAATAAGAATTCTTCTCTGTACTTTGTCTGAATTTATGATTATTTTTGATATATTCCTGTATAATTGATTATCTATCCCTTTTGCTTTTCAGTCTCTCCAGGGAAACATTCTCATATTAGAGTAAAATGTTTTCATTTTTTTTCTAGAATTGTTAACTATATGTTGTATGACATATACAATTTTAATATAATATCTTGTTTCCAAACCCATCAAGGCTGCCGTTGAAGAGAAAAATAAAGCAAATGAGGTAGTGGAAGTTATTGATGCAAGGACATTCTAATCAGGTAAATTTTGCTATACAAATTTTCTGGAAAGAACTACATTAAACTTTTGAATTGTAAGCAAACTTCTCAATCCTTGTTTTGTTTCCAAATTCTATGGGAGGGTTTCACATAAAAAAATCAAATGTGAAAATCAGTGTCTATGATTAAAATAAAAGTCATTTATAAGCCTAGAAAAATAATTTTTTATAAAGACCTTTGTCTTAGATGTTGCTACATTTAAACCTTTGTAAAAATTTTATTAGTGCATTATAGCTATATATAATAATGTGGTTTATTATTGACATAACAATACATGGATGGAATATAATTTGCTCCACATAATTTCTAGGACCTCCTTCTCTCCCCACCTGCCTTCTGTTGTTCTCCTTCCTCTATTCTACTGGCCCTCCTATCTATTTACAGTCTTTAACATTTGTGCTTGTCCATAGATACAGATTTGAAATGTTTTGTGGTATATTCATATGTGTGCCTAGCATAATTTGATCAACATCTTTCATAGTGGCTCACTTTTCTTGTCCCTCTTGTCTCCTAATCTATCCTCTTCTTCTATTGCACTGGTATCCCTTCCATTTCCATAGGCTTTTCCCCATATTTCTTCATTTTGTTCTAGCTTCTGCATATGAGAAAAAACATTCCATCCTTGATGTTCTGAGTCTGGCTTATTTCACTCAGTGTAATGTTCTCCAGGTCAATCCATTTATAAGCAAATGCCGTAATTGACTGTTATGGCTGAGTAAAAGACCATTGTCTATACATATCACCTTCTCCATCCATTCATCTACTTATGTGAACTTGGGCTGGTTCTATATCTTGGTCTTATGAGTTGCACTGCTATAAAAATTGATGTGACTGCATTGTGCTGATTTTAGCTCTTTTGGATAAACAGGGAGGAGGAGTGGGATAGCTGGGTGGTTCCATTCCTAGCTTTTGAGAAATTCCCATGCAGTTTTCCAGAGTGATTTTATTCATTTGAAGTCTCCATCAACAAAGTATGAGTGTACCTTTTTCCCCTTGGTCTCTCCAGAATTCATTATTGTTCATATTCCCCCAAATTGCCATTATTAAAGTGAGATGAAATCTCAGTGTGGTTTTTGACTTGGATTTCCCTAGGGATGTTGAACTCCTTTCAGGTGTTGCTTGGCTATTTGTATTTTTTCTTTTAAGAAGTGTCTGTTTTGTTCTTTGGCCCATTTATTCATTGGTTTCTTTCTTTATTTTTTGGTGTTAATCTTTATAAGGTTCTTTATATATTCTAGATATCATTCTGCTTTTGGAGAAGCAGCTGGAAAAGATTTTCTCCTATTCTGTATGCTCTATATTCTTGCTCACAATTGTATGCACACCTTTTTAAATTTGATGCCATCCCACTATTGATTCTTGATTTTCTTTCTTGAGCTTAGGGTCTTCTTAAGGCATTGGCAACTAAGACAATATGTTGGAGTGTTGACTCTGTCTCTTCTTTTAGCAGTTGCAAACTTTCTGATCTAATTCCTGTGACATTGATCCACTTTGATTTGACAAATGTCCAGGTTGAAAGATGTTTCTGGTGCATATGGATAGTTGGTCTCAGCACCATTAGTTATAAAGGTTATCTTTTCTCCCATGTATGTTTTTGGGACCTTTGTCAAGTATCAAGTGACTGTGTGGATTTGTCTCTATGTTTTCTATTCCATTGGTCTCTATGCATGTTTTGATGTCAATACCCTGACATTTTTGTTACCATAGCTGTGGAGTACAGTTTGATATCAGGTATTGTCGTACCTTTAGCATTTCCCTTCTTTCTTAGTATTGACTATTTTGAAGTTTTTATTCTTCCAAATGAATTTTAGGACTGCTATTTTCCAGTTTTGTGAAGAATGTCATTGGTTTTTTGGTGAGATTGAATTGAAACTGTGTAATATTTTTTGTAGTATGGCCATTTTGACAATATTAAATTTGCCCTTCCAAGAACAAGAAAGGTATTTCCTACTCCTTGTTCTCTCCTCCCTCCTCCTCCTCCTCCTTCCACTTGAGTTTATTAATAGTTCTATTTAGGAATTATTAGTATATCAACTATTCCTCCTTGAAACTTGCTACTGCCTCCTCAGAGCTTCCATGTAAGTTTCTTTAAGACAGTTATGTATGGATCAGAGTAATGAAACTTATAAGGGAGTCATCTTTCCAATGGTCCTTTCTGTGGGAGTACAAGCCTTGTTTGCATCACACAAAGAGAGAGAAAATAGGTGGAACTAAGAAACTAGCAAAACAGGATTAGTGAGAACAGTCACGACAATTTCTATCAAGCACTTCTCAATGGAAATCTAGATTTTCCTTGTAAATATTTGTCCCTTGTCTGTTCCTGTGTTTTATCATTTTACTAAGTATACTTCCCACAGAACTAGCTTCCTCGAGGTGAGGTATTTTATTCTAACTACTTTTGACTGAAAACCTGGAGACACTGTTGTATGCAAGGACGCAATAGTATACTCCTTATAATTGTTCTATTGCCATTGTTCCAGAAAGCTCCTGCTATGTGTTTGGCCCTGTCAGTTATATGCTAATGATTTTGTTAGTGACTTATTTTTCTGTCAGTCTTTCAGCTTTCAGTTAGTGTTATGGGCATGAACAATCAGTTTAGGAATCAAACACTGATAAATCTTGTTCTTTATCCTTTCATTTGATAAATCCAAAAAAAGGGGGGGGGGCGTGAAAGTTTTTAATGCCTTAATTGCCTATCAGTAAAATAAATAATATTCATTCAAGAAGAGTTTCCATGAATTGTCCCAAAGGAATACTCTGTAATAAAATATCAGTCTCATACTTTTACTATTTCATGTTTTTATACTGTTGATTTATGTACCCTTTTCTTTATTAACAGATGAGAGTTCTAAAAATGAAACTTTAAGCAGGTAGGATTTTATGGATTTAAAAATTGTATTTGTTAAGTATTTAAAACATACAGAGAAAAGGAGGATGTTTTGAGTGTTCTGTTCTGAGCTAGAGATCCTATCAAGTGCTTCAAACTTGTTTTATTTTATGTTTTTCTCTTTTTTCTTTCCATTTTGACACCAGGGATTGAACCCAGGTGCGCTTAACCAGTGAGCCCTATCCCCAGTTTTTTTAAATTTTTTTGTTTTGAGACAGGGTCTTGCTAAGTTGTTTAGGACATTTGTAAGATGCTGAGGCTAGTCTTGAACTTGGGATCCTCCTGCCTCAGCTTCCCAGGTCACTGGGATTACAGGCCCTGCCATACCCAGGCACTTTTTTTTCTTATTAATAATCACAGCAGCTTAAAACTGTGTTTTTATAACCTACTGTTTACTATTTAAACCACTGTCATTCAGATTTGAATTGACTATCCCATGATTCCCCAACTAAAGTACTTGTCCTATGATGGGAGATGGATATTTGACCATCTGCCTGCTTGGCTGACTAATCTATACTTTCACCCCTCTGCATGGATAGATAGAGACTCATGGGGCATTATGATCAAGATGTAGATCCATACCAGATGAATTCAGAAATTTACTCTTAGTTATGTGTTCATTTTGATTCAGACTTTACCTGGGAAGCCGGGATAATACTGCAAGAGTTTGTCTTAATATTTTATAGAGTGGTTTGATAATCAACACCTTTTAACATCAAATCTTTTAGGAAAAATCTCACAATAGCAATTATTATAGGACCATGGGTTTTATATGTACAAAATCAGGCAAATCAGGGAGAAAAATTATTTTATTGGAGGTGTGGTATATTGATGTATAGGCCATGTTATATAACATTAATTACATTTGAAATCTTTTTAGAAGATATTTCAATTGATTTTTCTATTTCCTGATTTTCAGTTTGGATTTACCTTCAGACTACAACAACTATGTAGATCTATCTAGACACTTTTTTCTTCATAGTCTTTTAAATTTTATGTGAGTATAATCGTGTTATGAGTATAGTCTTTTTTTCTTTACATTCTCTTTTTACTTTTCTTTGAGTTTCTTTTGCTCTATTAAGAAAATTCTGCCAGCTAAGTATTCCTCTTTCTATAAACCACATCAAAAGCATTGAGAATTTCAGGGTTTTAAGGAATCTTATCAACTTGTCAAAGTAGTACTTCCAAATGTATTTATCATCCTGGGCAAATGGGTGTTATGATAACAACCTACAACTTAAGGATATTAAAGTGATTTTCTGGATATAGTAAGTGGCCACAGTAAAATCTAAATTCAGGTTCCTAACTATTGGCCCAATATTGTACAATTTTACTGTTCTATAGGTGCTTTTCTTATTGTTGTTGTTATTTATTTTTTATTGTTTCTTTTTAGTTACGCATGACACTAGAAATCATATCACATAATTACAAAAGCATGGAATATATCTGGTTGTAATGCAGTCCCCAGTATGTCTTCTTCCTGTCCCCTCATTCACTCCAGCCCCTCCCTTTCCTCCACTGATCTTTCTGCCATTTTCCCATAGATATTTTAAAAAATTAAATGACTACAGGTGTGCACAATGGTTTCACTATCATATATTCATATATGTACATAGGAAAATTATGTCAGATTCATTTCAGAGTCCGTCCTTTCCTGATTTCCTTCCCTTCTCTTGACTCCTATTTGTCTATTCCACTGAAATTCTATTCTTTTTTTTTAATGCTCCCACCTATTTATTTTGGATTAGCTTCCACATATCAGACAAAATATTCAAACTTTGGTTTTATGGGAATGTCTTATTTCACTTAGCATGATAGTCTCCAGATCCATCAATTTACTAAAAATTTTCATAGTCATTCATTTCTGCTATTTCTCCATTAGGTATATATACCTCATTTTCTTTATCCATTTATCTGTAGAAAGGCACCAAGCTTGGCACCATAACTTGGATATTGTGAACTGTTCTGGTATAAACATTGATGTGTCTGCCTCACTATAGTATGATGATTTTAGATCCTTTGGATATATACCAAGAAGTGGTATAACTGGGTCAAATGGTGGTTCCATTCCTAGTTTTTAGAGGAATCTCCATACTGCTTTCCAGAAGGGTTGTACCAATTTGCAGTTTCACCAACAGTGTATGAGTACACCTTTTCTCCCCACATCCTTGCCAACATTTATTGTTATTGTATTCTTGATAATTGCCATTCTGGTTGGAGTGAGATGAAATAGCAGTGTAGTTTTAATTTGCACATAGCTGAGTGTTTTAACAACAGAATAGGAGATCTTGTCTAGTGAACTCAACTGAACCCAACTGAAGAAGGTGAAAGTGAAGGTAGTGCATGATCGCCATCCAGAGGATCAGAATGGAAGCAATAGAGGAAAGACAAGTTTGAAGAGGAACATACTGAGTTTTGGAGGCATAGGTTTTGAGAAAGAGATCAGAATATTAAGTTTTGTGGCCAATTTGTTAAAGACCAAACAAACATGAATGACAGAGGATGTTAGGAACTATCTAGAAAGGCATATTTAAAAATTGGTGCTGAAGAGAGGTTGCTGTTGCATGCTTTTCTGCTTTATTGGAGGAATGGGCACAATCCAAGTTTCTGTGGAAAGATCTTAAAATAATTTGAGCCACTGGGAAGAGCAGAGAGAAATGTGAGGAAGGGTTAGAGTTCCTCAAGCATTATAGGGCTTGAAGTTCCTGAACTTCAATTTTCTATTTCCCTGAACAGATGTCTGCTCACATTCATCCAACTCACTGATTCCATTCCTATGTAGGGTTGGGCAGGATTGTGATTGGGTGGCACAGCCATCATGAAGCTTCAGTTGAGTAGTTGGGTAACATGTTCACACTGAGATCAGTGACTGACACTCATTTAGCTCGTTTTCCAGGAGCAAGAAGAGAGAGATCCTAACTTTGTCCTTTGAGCCCAACCTTCTTTCAGAAATTGTCATCTTCAAAGGATGAAGATTTAAAAGTAGGAGATTGCCTTTGAGTCCTGCAGGAGAGGGCCTTTGGAGTGGGAGCCCATAGGAAGGAAGTTATTTAGATAGTACTTAGGGAAACAGAGGTACAGCTTCCAGTACTCTACTTTGCCAATAGTCTTTCCCCTTGAGTGTCTGAATGTCTTCAGAATTTTGAATTATTTGCTATTTAATGTGGTACTGAATAAGATAGGACCTATATAAGATCATGAGTTGCATTTTATAATGTATAATGCCTCCATCTTGCAGGGAAATGTATTCTCAATAACACATTACACATTTTTTTTTTTTTTACTATTTTATGTTCATCTTTCAAGCAATTTAAATGGAACAGGTAACTTTCTATGATATTTCTGGATAAAAATTCTTTCCTTTTCAGGAAGTCATTTCCATGCTGAGGAACTGATCGCGCCATTTTCAAGTTAATATGGTTTAGTCTTTGATCCCTGGAGGTACAAGAGAGGAGGGACAGTGTATCTGAGGTAGAAACCTCATCTGGGTTACCAATTTTTGTTTCAGTTCAGGTAATACCAGTGATTTCTCTCATCAGCTAGATTTTCAGTTCAGCCTTCAGGACCATTTAAAAAAAAAAAAAGGTTTATTCTCAGGCTCTGTTAACCTGGCCGTCTCCTTTGACACAGAACAAAGTATGTCTTCTTTTGCTATTCCATTGATTTGAAAAGTGGAGACAAGGGGGAAAAAATAATGTTTTTAAAAACAGAGGTCGTATTTTAATTTCATCAACCTAGAAAAATCTATTTCTAACTAATATAGACATTTGCAGTTTTGGGCTATGAAGCAGGCATACTACTATTCTAAACATACCTGAACTATGAAACTTACCTCATGTGTAAGAAGCAATAGTTGTATTTATTGTTAACCTCCATTTAATGTTGGTTAGTATTTTAATGTAATACTTACACAGCATGACCACTACCAACAGCATAAACTAATGCTTTCTCTCCAGATTATTTGTAGCAAAGATATCAATACCACTTTGAAGAAGCAGCTTGATGATATTTTTTTTGATTTATATTGGCAACAAGCATGAGGGAGATTCTACAATAACAAAGATCACTTCATCCTTAGATACTTTAATAAAGTTATTTAAGCAGTAATGTGATATATTTTTACCAATTTAACAGCTTGCTTTATTTATACTAACAGACATAACCATTTTGGGAAATCAAGTGTTCATCTTTGCAAATCATCTCTAAGACCAAAAAAAAAAAAAAAAAAGAAAAAAAAAAAACTTTTGGCCCAATGGGGAAGAAGTTACAAACTTAAAATTATTTTTTGACAATAAGAATGATGAGGTTATATATCTAAAGTAGGTAAAAAGTGATGGGAGAGGAGGGAAGGGTTTAGGGAGATAAGAAGGATAGTAGAATGAAACAGACATTATTATTACTGTGTATATATATGTGAATGCATGACCAATATGATTCTGCAACCTTCATACTCAGAAAAATGAGATATTATATCCCATCTGATCCAAATATATGATATGTCAAGGTCATTGTACTGTCATGTGTAACTAATTAAAACAAATAAAAAATTTATTAATTTAAATAAAAAAATAAAGTAGGTAAAATTTCAATGAAGAATGCTCATTTTTTCCCTAGTCTGATGTAATATATATTTCACAGCTATGCACTAGTCAAGCAAGTATGAACTACATGTATCTTAAGATGATGATGATGATGATGATGACAATCATCATCATCATCATTATCATCATCATCATTATCATCATTGTTTCAGTTAAAACACTGGCAAGCATTTTCTAGATAATGAACTCAATGTTACATGTATCATCTTACGATCACTCATTAAGCATATGTTTATCCTTTTTCATATTGGGAAACATATTTAGTGATAATTAACGTTTCCAAGTTGACACACTTTGCAACATGGATATCTATAAAAGCAACCAAGTCGTGCATGAATCCAAAGTCTCTTTTCTCATTATCAGACACCCATGTCCTTTCTTCATTAAAAGCAATGTTTATTCCAGTAAATCTATTTTTCTTTTCTTCTCCCATGCCAATTAAAAACTAAAGCATTGGGCTGGGGTTGTAGCTCAGTGGTAGAGTGTTTGCCTAGCATGTGTGAGGCACTGGGTTCAATTCTCAGCACCTCATAAAAATAAATAAAGGTCCACCAACAACTAATAAAATATTAAAAAACAAACAAACAAAAAAAAACAAAAACAAAAAAGTAAAGTAAGCATCAGGTAGATGCTGCGGTTGCAGGCACAACTGCCAAGACTGGAGATCTCTTCTCTGGGCACAGCCTCTGTAGCCTTGGTTACCTCAGATGTTACTTACAATGTTACTTTGGTGGTCTCTGTCTCTGAACCAAAAGTTTCCTGTCAATCAGCTGCCATCTGTACCTCTACCACCATTGCTGCTGCCTCTGATTCTGCAACCTGGGGTCGCCTAGAGGTCTTCTTTCTGGGTGCTGCTATCACAGAAGTCATCTCTGCCATGGATGCAACTGAAGCCAACACTGCTGCTGACCCTGGGAGAATGCCTAGTGAGGTGTTCCCCACAGCTGCAGTAGTGACCCCCCACAGCTGCACCTGCTGCCATAACTACTGCCACTACCACTGCCCCAGGACTGCTTCGTGGGAGACTCCAGGTTTGGTTGCACATGGCTACACCCATTTTGGGACACCAGCCATGGCCTGGGGACCTGGGTGCCAGCAGGTTTACCATCACAAAAGCCTCAGTCTGGGGACTCCAGCCGGGACCTGCAGGTCCAGTGTGGGGGTGCTTACAGGTTTGGGGGTGCCTGGGGTCTTCCTTCTGAGACTGCTGATAGCCCTCGTCTTGCTGCTGCATCTTGAGGTTGCTCCTTTGGATGAGTGTATCTCTAGTGGTGTCTGCAATAGGAGCAGCATTAAGATTTGGGGATTGCAAAATGGCCAAGCCTGTGATAGCTGAAGCCCAGATGGGTGGGATAGAGACTGGGTCTGTGAGGGCTGATCTGGGTTTGGTGATCCCAAGAGATGTCATAGATGGGGCGGAGAAACTGTTGAACACTGACACAGAGAGTTTGACTTTCCAGCTAGACTTATTTTATATTTTGATTCTCTAATCTCTCTACCATATTTGGAACAGGATTTTTTTTATTGAATTTATAATTTGGTTTACTGATTCCTTCATATTGAGGACTTCTGCTTAGTTTTTTTCACAATCTCTTTATTGAAGTGGTCTTTCACTTTCTGTGTGGAGGATAATGACATATGAGTGGAATTTTTCATTTTTCTTGTATTCTTATGTCTTTAACTTTTTCTCTTTGTTTATATTCTTTCTCTCTCTTGTCTACTTTCTTGGATTTTCTTTCCAACTTTTCTCCAACTAATAGCCAATCTCTGTCAGCTCCTCTTCCACTCTTCCTGTGAATTTTTACTTCTAGCTTCCCTCTTCCTCCCTCGCGAAAACGGAAAACCGCATATTATACTACCTCTGTCTCTCATACATCATTTGAAATTATAAACTGTTTTAACAAATTTTCTGTTTGTACTATAGTTATTAAACTCATCATTTTGGTTTAATATAAGAAAGCAGTAGATGCCTTAGTGGATGCTATTAGGTTTAAGGCTATATAGTGTACACTGGGTGCTGTTGATATTGGTCTCAGTATTAAAGGCAAAGTGCTGGAAACCTTCAGGGACACTATAGGTCTACAGGGTAGAATTTATGCTGCCTTAGATCCATACTTCTAGATGGAAAAACACTCTAACAACATAAAAAATAACAAGGAAATAAAGCACCCAAACAAACCAAGATGCTTCAACAACAGAAGCCACTGATCACACAGTAGAAGAAATGTTCAAGAAGGAATTCAGATTATACATAGTTAAACTGAAATGTGAAGTAAGGGATAGTATAAAGAGTGAAGTCAAAGGAAAAATACAGGAAGTGAAAGACCACTTCAATAAAGAGTTAGAGATCTTGAAAAAAAAATAAGAAGAAATCCTGGAAATGAAGAAATCAGTAAATAATATTATAAATTCAACAGAAAGCATCACCAATAGACTAGACCACTTGGAAGAAAGAACCTCAGACAATGAAAGCAAAATATATAGGCTTGAACACAGAGTTGACCATGCAGAGAAAATGGTAAGAAACCATGAATAGAACATCCAAGAATTATGGGATAACATGAAAAAAAAAACAAATTGAAGAATTATCAGAATATATGAAGGAGGAAAGATACAAACCAAAGGAATGCACACTCTTTTCAATGATATAATAGCAGAAACTACACCAAACCTATAGAATGGAAAATCAAATACAAGAGGCTTATAGGACCTCATATGTACAAAATTACAGCTACCCCACACCAAGACACATGATAATGAGAATGACTAAAACAGAGAATAAAGATAAGATCTTAAAGGCTGTGAGAGAAAAAAAATCAAATACTTATGTATAAGGGGAAACCAATTCGGACCTCAACTGATTTATCAAACCAGATCCCCAAAGGTAGGAGGTCCTGGAATAACATATTTCAAGCTCTGAAAGAAAATGGATGCCAATCAAGAATTTTATATCCAGAAAAAAATAAGTTTCAGATTTGAAGATGAAATTAAAACAATAGTTAAACTATGGAACCAACCTAGGTGTCCCTCAATAGATGAATGGATAAAGAAAATGTGGTATATATACATAATGGAATATTACTCCGTTTTAAAGAAGAGTGGAATCATGGCATTCACCAATAAATGGATGGTGTTGAAGAATATCATGCTAAGTGAAATAAGCCAATCCTACAAAACCAAAGTCCAATATTTTTCTCCAATATGTGGATGCTAATTCACAATAAGGCAGTGGGCACTAGAGAAAAATATCCTTACCTTAGATTAGGTAGAGGGAAGTGATGGGAAGGGAGGGGAGGTGATGTGGGGATAGAAAAGATAGTAAAAGGAAACAGACATTATTTCTGTATGTATATATGTGGCTGCATGACTAATATGATTTTGCACATGTACACTCAGAAAAATGAGAAACTATATCCCATCTATGTATGATATGTCAAAATGTATAAATGCATTCTACTTTCATGTGTAACTAATTAAAACAAGTAAAAAATTAATTAAAAAACTAAATAATCAAAATAATTTAGAAAAAGTAAAGCATCTGGCAATTGCAATTAATTCTCATTTAGGAATAATATAATATAAATTACTTCAAAGAAAGTAATTTAAAGCAAATAATCACCCAAATGAAAAAATGATTTTCAATGTCTTTTTTTTTTTTGCTTAATACAGCAATTTCAAAGGGAAAGTGTTAAAAACCTGAAGCTAAAAACACAATAGAAAGGTTAAGGAGTTCAGTATTGGATCAAAAATAAACTAAGTCCACACTTTAAAATCTTACATGAAAACCCTTTGGATAACACAAAATCATGTGATCAACAAAATCCCTTAAAAATAAAAAAACACAGGTAATATTGTAAAGGAATAAATCATAATATATATATATATATATATATATATATATATATATATATATAGATGTCCCAGTCCTAGTAATCACATTTCTATCTAACAAGTGATTTGTGCTTATATTTCTCACTCAATAATTATAAGTTATCGTTCTTCTTCCAATTAATTTAATATTTCTGATTTGAGTGACTATCACCACATCATTAAGGCTTTTTTTTTAATAAGATACCTTTCCTTCTGATCAACAGCATGTATATTTGCTTTCATCTGAATTCAAAATTCTTCCATCTGCTGTTTGTTTTTCTATTCAGCAATTAAAAGTGGCATGTGGCCTTTCTGGAAAACAAAACCAATTTATTAACAAAATTGCTCAGTTGAACTGAAAATCTGATAACAGACCATATGAACACAAACACATGATATATAAAGAAGATGAAGAGCAGCCTCTTCCTTCTATGGCCTGTACTTCCAGATGGGCTGCTCTTTCACTTTACAAATCCCTCCTCTGCCTAGAGTGGCCACATGAACTCCAGTCATCTCCAAAACTTGCTTCAACTGTTTACTCCTCTCAGGAATCTTTGCCTCTGTCATAGCCTTTATCATGGTGTTTTGGAGTTATATAACTTTTGCCCCTTTCTAAAACTAAAACTTTCTTGAGGACAAGGACTACAACTTTATTCTCAATAACACCTAAAGCTAAAACACTGTAGTAAGAGGATTTAAGAATCTTATTGAATTTATGAGCTAAACTTTCATCTCTAGAGCAGGGATTATCAATCTATATTCCAAAGAATGTCAACATTTCCAGAAATACCAAGGCTCATCAGAAAAATTCCTTGATTCACTGTCAGAAAAATATTATAAAACCGTGCATTATATGTTCAATTTTTTTAAATTGATTTTTATTTTTTAACTACATGACAGTGGAATGCATTACAATTCTTATTATACATATAAGCAAATTTTAAGTATGCAATACAGTATTGTTTGCTAAAGGTGACTTTACTTCTTTTAAAATGCAAGTAATATTGCAAAAGACTTAAGACTATAGTCATGTGTCAGCAATGGTCCAATATTAAATCTCTTCACCAATGCTAACACCTATTTGATAATACTCTTCCATAGCAAACATTCACATTTGAGGAATTAGAATAGCAGGGAGATAGCTTTGGGAGCTTTCCAATAATATGCAAGTTTTCTTCATGCTACACAAACCTATTTATGGTGTCACCATATGTGTCACTGGGGAAATGGGCTCTGTGTTAAAAGACAGCAACTTCAAATAAACTTTGATTGCTTATTACAATTATTGTTTTTTCCCCTGTGATATGTGTTAGAAAGCTCAATACCAATGTATTCTCACTTAAAATGATAATCCTGGAACCCTAATTCATATCTCCTTTTCCAAATTCTTTTTATATGGTTCCATTTATAATTTTATGTAAAATTATGAAATTTTGTGTTTCAACAAATATTTTATACTGATACACATGGATTAATGTTAGCATCATGAAAAGAAAAAGAAATCACTTGCATTTTAAGGGGCAATGCTGAAATAAAAGATACAATATTGCTTACAATGTGTATATGCTGTCCACCTCTAACCATGAGTAAACTAACAAAGTTTATGGAAATTCTAATGGGAATATCACTTATTGTACACAGAAGGAAAAACTCTGAAAAATATCAATTTCTAAATTCTAAAATCCAAGTTCATTTCAAAGAGATTAATATATTCCATAGCCCATATTCTTGTAAATGAGTAAAATTATCATGACAACCATGAAATTTTAGTCAAAATATGTTATAAAACAAGAGTCATAAACTCCTCTATACAGGCAAAGTACAGGATTCTGAGTGAAAGCAACAGTGTACCAGCAGCAAACTGGGAGACACACATGCCCAGTATGAAGGGGGCACCCTGTGCACCACACAGTAATGGTCTTAAAGGAGACCCCATGTGGTTCTTCAAGAGAAGCTTGAAATCCAGATTTCTGCATGAGTCTCCTTAAATTTTAATATTGATTCAATTTCTATGAACTAAATATATCTATGAGATTAGAAAACATGCTTCCGGCTGGGGTTGTAGCTCAGTGGTAGAGCACTTACCCCTCACTTTGAGGCATTGGGTTTGATCCTCAGCTCCACATAAAAAATAAATAGAGGTATTGTGTACATCTACAACTAAAAAAAATACTTAAAAAAAAGATGTTTCAACATTGACTAGTATTCTAATAAAAAACCCTGCTTATTAAACAAGAATTGTTCATCTATGTTGCTATTAAATCAAATGTATTTCAAATATTTTTGGAAATAAAGGTGGTTGATGAGATTTGAAATAAAGAAAACTAAATGTATTCATGAATATGTCAACATGAAACCCACCATTATTTATAACTGAGACAAGTGCTCTACCATGGGCCACAACTCCAGCCCCTAAAATAAGGTCTTTTGAAAGGAATAATAAAATTGATATCATCCTAGCCAGACAGGACTAATGAAAACAGAGAGTTGAAATAACAAAAGGGGAACATTATAGCATATTTAATAGCTACCAAAAAATTAAGGACTATAATAAATACTTTTATGCCTAGATTAACTAGACAGATTGTTTTTCACGATATTTGAAAAATGCAACTTACTGATTAGGACCCATGGAGTAACAAAAATCTGTGCAGTTCAACCTCTGTTAAAGAAATTAAATTTGTCATTAAAAGCCAGGCTATAAAGAAATATTTGGGCAAACAAAAATTACTTAGGAACTGCAACATTTAGAGAAAAAAATAATAACAATCTTACAAAGACCATTCAATTTAAAAAAAAACTGACTTTTTTTTTTTTTTAAAATAAAATAAACCTACTATTGGCACTGAAACCTCAGGAGATAGAGGAATTATTACCACTCCTGATGAGCCTACATGGCAAAAAAAAAAAAAAAATCAAAACTTAAAAGAATTAGCACATATAATGCAGTTGCTCCTTCAAACTTAACAATGTGTCTCCTCTTACAAGAGCACAGCAAAAGGGGCAGGAATACACTGGGCCTCTGGAGAACTGCGCTGCGTCATGACCTTGGTGTACTAAAGAACGGTCTTTCGTGCTTCATGTGTTGCGTGTAAGTGAGCTTTAGCCACTGCACAAGTCCATAGAATAAGAAATTTGGCCTGTGGTTTTAACAGGCTTAAAACATAGTTGTTAGATGCCTTCCAGTGGGTTCTCTTCTTCCCCTGCAAAGGGTCACCCAGGAAGCCTGCGGCAACAGTTCCTTCTGAACCACATGGTGGCGCTGTCAGGGCGCTGCCGCTACACCTTGGGGAATTACCCACCCTTGTGCTGGGCGCTGGAAGTGGGGAGTCTGCGTGGAACCAAAGTACCAACGGAAGGAAGAAGGAAACTGTATTTTCCCTGGGAAGAGAAGATAACTTCGTTGTTGAATTGCACACATAAACTTTCACCCAGGGAGAGAAACGCCACCGCCAGCACCCCACCCGATCGCTACCAGCAAAATTCGGGAACAAGTGCTTACCTCTCCTCCAGTGAGCCTGGAGTTCACCTCGAGAGTCTCGAGTCCACCGAAAAAGCAGAGGGCATGGGGAGTCCCGTGTGCTTCTGCCTTAAATGCTATAATCAAGAGGCAGATGAGGACCCGGTCCAGTGTGGGCAGAAACAAAAGTACAACAGGAAGAGCGAGCCCCCTCCAAGCGGCTTCCTGGGGGGAAAAAAAAAAAAAAATCTCTTCCCTTTGTGAGCAAAGGGACTGTTAAAAAGTCCCTTCCACTGGGAGCAGACAAGCTTGTTTAAGGATTTACACGCAGGTCTGCACTGCTGAGCGCACACAGTGGGCGCCTGTTCTGGCCCAGAGCTTTCCCAGGGCGCGCTGCTGGTTCCTGGCTGCTCCTGCATTGAGAGTGACTGAGCCTGGAGAAAACTGATGGTGCAGGTGCAGAGAAGTGGATCCGCAAAAGCCCATCATCAGCTCCTTGTAACTTCAGCATTTCTGTGGTGGTGAGCTATATGAACTGAGCCACAGCTGCTGGAAGAGGGCTCTGACCCCATGTAGTGAACTTCCAGGAGGAGTAGAGGACACTGTCATAAACATTTCATGTACCAGAAATCTTCAACTTGATGCATAACATCATGTGAAAATCGAATGAGATCAAAAACAGCAAGAGCACGTGAGTACTCAGCCTATTTCAATTCTTCAGGGAATTTAGGAAAATAAGAATGTGGAGTGAAAATACAGCTGAATTGGAAATTTTTGCATGACGTAATTTTAAATTCTGGGTTCTTTCTTGTAAAAGACATCTTAGCAGATTTTCACTAACTTACTGGTAGTGATTTACAAGGATGTTCAAACTAGACCAAAAATCAAGTTTTCCAGAAAGATTTGTGTTGAAGCCTTTGTAATCAATCCAGTCTTCCTTGTTACTGACCTGTCATTAATGAAGAAGGGAGTCAGGTGAAAATCTTTAGACCAATTTGACATTACCAGGTCATCCAGGTGTGATGAGGGTGTCTGATTCAGGTTACCCTTGTTAAGCTGGGTGACTCCCTCTTCTGAACTGCCGAAGTCTCCCAGATCTTATGCTAGCAAGTAGTCAGGTGCAGTTGGACAAGGTTCACAGTGGGGTGTATTTGAAGGTTGGTTCTGCAATTGAAACCTCTCTATGAGGAATTTCACTTTTTAAAAATGTGTGTCATTCAAAACATTCCACAGTATGTGAAAACTTCTGAGGGACACTGAAGCAATTACTGGTCTATATCTATTATTTTAAAATACATCTTCAAAACACTTTTATTTTTATTACCAGCTTACCAATGGCAATAATGTCATACATTTGAATTTTTAAAAATTTAATATCTTACATGTTATTTGTTAAAAGCAATGCATTTGAACTCGGTAGTTCAATAATAGTACAATAAATATGCATAGATATAGTTGTATATTAATTATTTCTACTTGAATAAAGGAACTGTGAACTAGAAGAACTTCAAAAAAGGTATATTTAGACATGGAAAACAAATACAATTGTTGTGCCTTGTATTGCAGACTTAAATTCTCATTAGATATGTGTTGAACACACACACACACACACACAAATAATATGCTTAAAGATTTAGCATCCAAGCAGTATAAAAAGATTCTTGACAATGTTTCCTACTAATCAAAGTAATGCTTTTAATATTTATTTTTCCTTCAAAAATTTTTGAATAAATACTCAATAATGATGGTAAAGCTCTAGTAATCTGCTATATTGTCATATAATTATACATTTATAATACTGATGAACATATATGTGAATGTACATTCTACCTTTATATAAACACACTTTTGAATATTAAAGGTACATTTATTAAGTGTGCCACTTCAGAATAAACACTGAACAGTTTATTTGTCGGGAATTATACATGTGTCAATAATACCAAAAGGACATCACATTGATTCAATTAAGCTGAAAGTAGTTTTTCAGATATTGTTAGTTTTTAAATTAAAATCCACTCTGGTAGGGAATTTTAGATTATTACCAATATGATCCTAATTCTTCAGATGAAAAGAACAGAACAAGAAACCATTGAGGTGGAGAAAGTTATTTTTGTTTTTAAATATTTTTTATAATATGTATGTTATTTGTTTTTATACCCAACTGAATAATGCTTCCTATTAAGACACATATAAGAAAAGTGTGCTTCTCAGCAAAACTAGATTGATCTAAAAAAAAATGGAAGAAAAGAAAAGATGTAAGCCTATACAACTGAGATGAGCTAGGGCTGACATTGACAAATGAATGAATGAATAAATAAATAAATACTCAGAGCCACTCAAGTTAATTGCTTGATCACAATCATTAATGCCCCTCTGATTATAATATTCTGGGGGATGTATGTATGCCCTGTGATAAGCATTATAACATGCTGTTTTTTCCTCTTTTAGAGTTTCGTCATTGTAAGAGCATAGTGATTTGCTAGTATCCAGATGTTATCCATTCTTTCACCATCTCATTCCCACTGTTATTAAGAATTATTAGAGCATTTTCTCAAATTTAATTTTCTGAAATTTCCTATGTCTGTCTTTGAAATAAAAGTAACTATTTGGAAAGTTGAAAGCACCGAAGCATTGAAAATATATTTGCTTGATTCGTTTGCACTGGAAAGTGATGAACTAAAATTTATTTGCAGCAAATTGAAACACACATCCACAAATTAACTGACTATAATGCCACCTGCAAATCGAATGCGGCAGAATAAATAGTAAGTTATACAACGATACACACCAGATAAACATTCATCATGTGAAATTCGGGGATCTTATATGCTAAGTCAGTTGGAGTTAGTTCCTAGGTAATGAGAAATACTAATTTAGAAGTCCTTTAAATACTGTGCCAAAAATTCCTTATGAATCAGTGCTTGCCATTTTTATGTAAAATATACTGACTAATGCCCTTAGCAAGCTTAATAGTGTTGTGGGGCAGTTGCTCAGAAAACACACCAAGTCCAAGTTTTGTCCAAATTGAAAAGACTATTGTCTGACGGGCAGAGACTGCTTCCTATTGGACCAAGTTTTCTCTGCAGGAAACAGCCTCCAGCTTCAACATTTTAGGGTATTTAAAGGCAAAAACAAAAACAACAACAACAACAAAACACATCCAGGTTATGTGTCCTGTTGCAGGGGAAAGAAGCCCTGACAAAGAAGATAGAAGAAGCCCAAGTCGGGGCAACTGGTGCTGAGGCAGAAGAAAGAAAAGTTTGTTACTTTGAAGAAGTGAGAAAACAAAAGCACATGTAGGGGAAACAGTGCCCCAGGAAGGAGGCAAGGGAAGTTTTCTGGGAGGTAAGGGAGAGTGAAGAGGGGAGACAGAAAAGTAACAGGACTTTGGAGTCTAGCAGACTTTAGGTCACAGGGAGGAATCTTGAGGCTAATCCCACAGGTCACCCCAAAAGAATAAATACAGTACAGTGTGTCAGATGATCAGAGCTGACGCTATACTCCTTATCATAGGGACATTCAATGACAAGATTATAGATACCCTGGATCTCAACTTCTCTTGGTGAATTAGCTTGTTGACTCTTCCAAACATGTCTTAATCTTCCCGGCATTTATCTCACTTCCAGGCTCCCGAAGACCTAAACATGGAGCCCCGTCCTGCTTTTGTGATTTCCCCAAAACATCCTCTAAAAGCTGCAAGTTGTTTTTTGAGATCATTAAAGAGGCCCAGGTGAGTAGGCACTGGGGTCATAGTCCAGAGCCTGAGTGTCCCTCAAACTACTGTGGAGGAAACAAATAACAGGGCAGCCAGAACCTGCCCTCTTTAGAAAGGCTTACCTGCAAGACAGGCCTTTGATTGGAGTCTCAGAACTTGGATTTCTTGAGTTCCCATCCATCCCCATGTTATGGTTTGGATGTGGGGTGTTCCCCAAAAGAAAGCTCACGTATGAGAAAATGCAAGAAGGTTCAGAAAAGAAAGGATTGGGTTATGAGTGTCTTAACCCAGTCAGCAAATCAATCACCTGAGGGGATAAATTGAGTGGTAGCTGGAGGAGTTGGGGCATTGGGGCTATAACTTTGGGGTATACATTTGTATCTGGTGAATGGAGTCACTCTCTCTGCTTTCGGATTTTCATAGGAGCTGTTTCTCTCCACCACATTCTTCCACTCTGATTTGCTGCCTTACCTTGAGCCACAAGGAGTGGAACCTGCTGTCTAAGTACTGAGACCTCTGAAACCAACAGTGAGCCTCCAGGTATATTTTTCCTCCTCTACAGTTGTAGAGGAGGAAATTGCTGGTTGAGTTTTTTACTCACCGCCATGAAAAAGCTGATTAAACTATCCCAGAATGTCTCAGAGTGGCTCACTGTGCCTGAAGCATTGTATAAACAGTACTATTTAGTCTAAACATCTATTTTCCATCCAGAAGCCTGGAATTGCAGTATATTCTAGACAGAAACTGCCTACTTTACCAGCACCCAATAAATAATCCTGAATACTAACAAATAATCCTGAATACTAAGTTTCTTATGAACTTCCCCAGTATGCCTTAAAATACATGTGTTGTCACAGTTTCTTACTGAAGGCATTAAGCACATCCCTTTGTGACACCATCAGGAGAGGACCCTTGGAAGCTTGCACCTGGCGTTCTCCAGACTTCACCTCATGTGTTTTTTTGTTTTTTAATGTTTGCTGATTTGCTTTGTATCCTTTCGCTAGGCTTAACCATGGCTGAGTGCTACCATATCCTGAGTCCAGTGGTGACTCCTCCTAGTGACTCATGGAAACAGGGTGGGGAGTAGTAACATAATGTGTGCCAACTACAAGAGTTGTGAAAATTAAATGAGATATCCCCTACAAAGTAATCAGCACACTGAGGCATATATCAGGTGCTTAATAAATGCCTCTTCTTTCTTTCTCCCTTGAATCTTTCTAAACAATTGAATTTTTCCCCTCATTAATTCTTATTACTGATTTCTTCATTATCAAATGCTTAACATGGTCTCTTCATAACAGTTTGCAAGATGCAGATGAACACAGTGAATCAGATCCTCTCTCCTGACTTTGTAGTCTAGTGTCTGAAGTTGTCTGTCCCAATTTCTTTTTGTGTGTGGGCTGGCTCAATATCTCAGGGTCAAGAAAGTCCTAACCTCTTCTCAAGAAATATACATGAGCCCCTGATCCTTCAAGGACAAACCCCTGTCTAGAACAGTTTCCAAGAGTAATTCTCAAAGAAGAAGTGTTCATGCCTGTAATTTCAGTTACTCAAGAGGTTGAGGTAGGAGGATCACAAATTTGAGGTCATCCAGAACAACTTAGTGAGACTGTATCACTAAAATATAAACAAACAAACAAATAACTAAATAAATGTGTTCTTTGGCAGTCTCCATTTATAAGGTGAAGAATTTACCTATGTTTCTAGTCTGGAATGGGGATTCCTATGAAAATCTCATCTTATAGTCTAGAGTAGCAACTTCATGAAACAGTAGCTTCAAATAGAGAACCAGCCTATGGGCCTTAACACCACCAGACCTGGAGCAGAGATTCCTCATGGCTTGACTCAGGGTTCAATATACATAACAGAGTCTTGAATAACCAGACGGCAGATACCACAATTTCAATTGCAGCTTGAATTTCATCCCAGTGGAATGAATTCTGAAAAAAATTCTGGAGTCCTGATTCCTGAGTCTTAATTTCAGAGACCAGAGCAGAGGGACTAGGTGATCTGATCCCATTCTTCAGTCAGGATCAGAGAACTTACCCAGAGACAGAGGACCTGAATCCAGATTGTCACGACAGGCACCATAGCTCACACCTAGAAAAAGAGTTCAAAGCAAAAGTTTTGGTCAAGATTCTGAGTCCAGTTCAGAGAGCAGATGCCAGAACATAGAAACCAAAGTCTATCCAGAACCTACAGTCCATACAGTATCCTGGAAAGGGAAATGACATACAGTGGGGAGATCATCAGAGCTGCCATCTGCATGATGCTCAGCACTCTGAGAGAATCAAGAGATCTAGGTGTGGATCCGGTCCCTAAAATGTCAAGATCTTCCTTACCTCTGGCATTAAAATGCATTTCCTTCAGTCTACAATGAGCTTCCTTGTACTTCTATAACTTAGAACTGTTTCTCTTCCCCAGAAATGCACAATCTCTGGATGTTCTCTACATTATTATTTTTTTCTTCATAGCAGAAATTGTGCTAATATAAGTTTTACTTACCCCACTAAATTATCATCTCACGAAAGAAATTATTCTCCTTTGTCTCCCTCCATCTTGTGCCAGAGACTGACCTATAGCAGATTCGGGGTAGTAATCTGTACAACAAGCAAACAGAATGGGCATGGGGATGTGTTGGCTCTTGGTGCATCCATCCCAAGCCTCTGTTGTTCTCACTGTGGCCAGTAGGTGGCAGGGCTGACCCATGCCTTCCCAGTGGACACCCAAAATGTGTTTCCTTCAAATGCTTCTGGTCCTCAGAGTTCAGTGAGTCCCCATTTTCTGCTGTGTTTCTTAGAGGTCATACAGAGATGCTGGAGAGCACAAGATCCTCCTCCACCACCCTTCTATGGATCTTTAAAGAAGGGAGTGAGCGAGGGACACAAATATTCCTGGGTCAGACACTCCTTTTTCTAGGCCTCTGTGTCTATCCTGTCTCAGGAAGCAATCCTTTTCTTTCACTGGTTTTTTTTTTTTCCTGAGGGAGCAGGGGGAGCAGTCAGCCTTCTGATACATTTTTAGTTGCTAGTTACTCTCCTAAGTCCATTTAATGAGTAAATAACAGGTTTAACCAGGTGAGGGTCCTTGCCTACGTAGCTATGCTCAGGTGGGGATGGAGTAAAATCACATGTGTGCACCTCTCTTGTCCCTAATACCTTCCCATGCCACTCCACTGACTTTGCCTGCTTTCTGGGCACCCAAATGATCAGGAGGAGCAATTGGTATAAAGCCAAGCCCTTTGGAACCAGTCTTCTCTCAGCATTTTTGCCAGAGAACACCTTGCTTAAAATTATCCTTCCCAAATTTACTATTCGGTCATTCTTGTGCATTATCTCTACTTTTCCATCCTTGAAAGCATCCCCTAAATTCTTACCTTCCTACTACTGAGGGGTGGTTGTGGGTGGTTGGCTGAGATTTCCAGACCTAAGTGGTTCTCTTAATGCTAAACTGGGCTGGGAGCCAGTTGGTTGTGCCTAGAAAGAAAGAAAGAGGAAGACCAGAGAGGACCTCTGAGCCCAGAACCAGCCAGGCCCACCCCTCCACCTTCCTTGGCTGCTCAGCCTCTCCTGTGCATCCCAGCTTGAGGAATCCTTGTTGTCCTTTCTGCATACAGAGGGCACACTTGGGGCATATACAGACTTGCTATGTACCCAGACCTGAGGGTGCACAAACATGAAGATACACAGACACACCTAATCTGCCAATTATCAGGGGACTCTGGGCTACAAATTTACCCTTCAACTTATGCTCTTGATCAAGGAGAGAATCCCTTTAAGTGTTTTTCAAGTGGGCACAGTGACAAGCTTTTCAACAGATGGTGCTAGAGAGATGTCACAAGAACAAGGGCTTCCTGCAGATTCTGGATGTGCCTCAGTGGGTTTGCTTTGTGAGTTGAGAATATCCTGTAGATCCAGGGCCTGCACCCTGGGGAATCAGAGAGATTAGAGCAGCCACCTGGCTTCAACTCAACCTTCCTGCAGTCCTAGAAACAGGGAAAGAGCCTGGGGCTTCCTAACCACTATGCCTGGGATTTCCTGTGCTTGTACCCTTCCCCCAGGTCTCCCATGGTCCAAGCAGTGTTCCAGGCCTCCTGCTGCATCTGCACCCCACTCTCACTGGGCAGCTATTAGGGCCACCAGGTTCAGTTTGCCTGTCCTGCCCTGGTCTGCAGGGCTAATTCCTGACTACCCCATGATTGATTCCTGCTGAACCTCTGGGCCCCAAACTAATAGCCATCATCTGCTTTGGCCATGTGACTCTCTACCACCCTGGGCATGTCTGCAGGCACAGGGTCAGCAGGAAGTAAGGAAACCAGACCCTTCACAAACCAAATAATGGTCCAGTGGAAGGGACCCTGAAAAGGAATCTGGCTCACACACATGTGGTATTTGGGGGCCCCTACGAGGCCCCCCACATGGGCCTTAGGCCTTGTGTGATGCTCATATTATGGGGACCCTCAATGCCCCAAGCTTAACGTGACAGTTTCATGACAGCTGCTATTGTTTTAATCTAGAATAATCCCCCAAAAGTCCATGTATTAAAGGCTTGGTGCCCAGGCCACAGCACTTTAGGAAAGTTGTGGAAACTTTAAGAGGTGGGGCCCAATGGGAGTTTTGGGGTCACTAAATGCTTGCTCCTAAATGGGATTGTTCAGTACTGAGTTCTTCTCTCTCTCATTCCTGGGGTGAACATACTTTCTCTACCATAATTTTCCACCATGATTCTTTGCCTCACTATAAGTAGAGAAGCAAGCACAAAAGCAACTGAACCAAGCAGCCATACACTACCAAACTGTGAATGAACCTTTCCTTTTTTCATATGTTGTTTTTTTTCAGGGATTATGTAATAGTGATAGGAAACTGACTAATCCAGAAGAAGAGCTAGAAGAAATTTAGTTCAAAATTGAGTGAATTATGCTTCATAATGTATATTGTTCCATCCCTTCTACACTATCCCAGTTGATTACTGGAACATGCTCATTTATCTACAAGATACCCATCCTCTTCCCAGACTTGCTCATCTTTTTTCCTGCCCATGTCCCACAAAGGTGGTGGAAATAGAGTTCCTCTGCCTGGAGTGAGCTGGCTGCGAAATAAAGCTAAGGAAAATAAAGGTGGTGAAAAACATCACAAGACACAACACCGAAAGTAATTTTGAAAGGCGAGGGCAGGATGGCTCTACAATCTTAGGGGTTGAGCTTCAACACTGTAAAAAGAGAAAGTGAGAACCCATGTTTGGTTTATTCATATGTGGGGAACATCAAAGATTTTTCAATAGAATGTTCTTTTGCCAAATAACGTGGGAGGTGAGCTGTCCAGGCCCAAGGAGTTACACCCAATTCCAGAGCTAGGAGAGCAGATTTCCTAGCCCAGCAAAGACTGAGATCACAGCATTGTGTAATCCATTAAGTGGAAGAAGCCATAAAATTTTAGAAATGGATACTCCTTTTCCAATGGACTCCTAAGATGACCACAACTTAAGCCAACATCTTAACTGCAACCTCATGAGAGGCTGAACCAGAAACAAACAACTAAGCCATTCCCAAATTCTAGATAACCAAAATACCCATAGTTATCCATTCAAGACTTGCAGATTCTGAGTAAATCTGAACACCTCTAACAAAATTTCAAATAGGTGAATTCTAAGAAGCTATCTACGTGTTGAGTTTCTTTTGTTCCTAATATTCTCTATTATTGATTTTGGGAGGGGATTTTGAATAATATTTTTGTACTTAAGGGATGTCACAGGTTTTGATATTTGTAGAGTACCACCTTTACTGTATTTGAGATGTTGTAATAACCACTTTAATCAATTTGCACAACACTACAAAATCTCAGCTCAAACATCACCTCTTTGGGGATGTTTTCCCTGACTACTCAGGATGAGTTATAACCTCCTTCACTGTATTTTTCATATTACTTTTTAGAAACTTCTATCATACATTTGTTAAATGTGTTTATTGTTTTCATCTCAAAGTTATTGCTACTTCCTAAAACTATTGGAAATCATAATGAAAATAATCATGAGGCATGGGTTATAGCATACTTTTAATATTGTATTGGTTGATCACAGGGTCCCAACACTTGTGAATGTGTGTATATGAATGTGAAATATGCATACGATCAGGACATTGCTAGAAATCATGTATCCCAAGATCTCAAGCATCAGAATAAATACCGAAGCTCTAGTTATAGGACAAATGGAGGTGTCAGAAAGAAGAAGTAGAGCAAGAAAATTGAAAATCACAAAGTAATTTCCAGAAATATGTTTGAAATGATAATTTTTGTCTGCTATTTGAATCTAACATTCAAAGTTCCTGAACCTTTTTGTTGTAAAAGTGACACTCCCAGAAAATTTTGTAGCGGTGCATTTTACCTTTGAAATAAATTTGATAATTAAGTGGAAAAAAAAAATGACTTGCAATGCCAAACCAAAATCTCCTTTGCTCAAGTCCCATGAAGATGCTAAATAGCTCAGGAGTGGTTTCCCACATCATTGTCTTGTTTTCTATTTTAATTGTATGGTGCTTATGTATTTAAATTGGAAACTTGTGTGCCCTTAAAAACATCTTCTTGTTCATCACTTCATATTCAATCAATTCTCAGTGTAGGTCAGCTTTTCACCATTAGGACTCTCTTCTAATCTTTCTCTACATTGTAGTCAGAACAAACCTTATAAAATTCAAATGTTATCATCTCTTTCCTTCTGGAATGCCTCCAAAGACATGTGGGAAAATCCCCAAAGTTTTTAACACAGTTGACAAGTCCTATTATCAATCAGTGCAAGCCTTCTCTCCTATCACAGGGACCTCACACTGTGAACTGGGCAGACTGAATAGTATTACCATTGGGAAGCCAGCCCACTCTTTCTTACCTTCAAATCTTTGCACAGGTCATTCACATTGTGAAATGCCGCAGTCTGGCTGGGCACAAATCATGAGCCACTGAAGCAGGAACAAACTTTATTTCTAAACTCCGCCAGCACACTCCACACACACTCCCCAGGAATTCTCCCGAACCATGCGGCTCGTCCAGGAACAGAAGCCAGAAATATCTCCTCCGGAAATCCCTTCTCCTGCACTACCCCAACCAATGGGAACTCTCCAGGAATCCCTGGGAATCCCCACGAGAACTCCAAAGTAGAGGCCGAGGCGGATAGTAATGCCTCGCCTGTCAACCAATACTGTTGGCAAAATGCCAGGGGCCATTCCAATTTGGCTGTGGCTCTCAGCATCTCCCCCCTTCTGTTTAATTAAACAACAAGCAATGTGGCTTAGGAACCGTGACTGTTAGGTTGTCCAATACAACATATGGTCCTTACCCATCATCAGATGAGCTGACCTCTAGGCATCAGCCAGCCTCCTGTCAGGTTGGTACCACTGCAATTGGATCATACCCTTCACTGACTACCGGTCCAGCATACAGCCATACTTATGGATAGGGCTTTGCACCGTGGGTGTGTGTGTGTGTGTGTGAGGTTCTTTGCCTCACCTCTGTTGGCCCCCAAATTTGGCTTTGGTGCCAGTGGGGGGGGGTGAGGTTCTTTGCCTCACCTCTTTTGGCCCAAATTTTAGACCATCACTAGCAGAAGGGAGGAGGATACAGAAATGCCACAACACCAAGCCAATTGATGGGTCCTTAGGAAAAATTGTATCACCGGTGACACCATCAGCAAAGATATGCCAGCACTACCACAATTCGCTGCACCAACAGATAGTTCACAATGCATACAAGTGATACATAGTCCAGGCAAGTTCTGCAAGCAGTTCAAAGCAAAGGAATCCATCAATATGTCCATTTCCTCCCAAAGTAAATCGACTCCTTGACTGAGCATTACTTGTTGAGTTATTATTCACTGATGCATCAGTTTATACAGTTTACTGTGATAGCTATCGAAGAAGCTGTAGTTTGGTTTTATCTTTGTCTTCACTGGCACTGGGATGACGATAGGAATTCTGGAAATGATGCTAAAAAAAATTATGTAACATTCCAACATGTAATAAGAAAACAATTTTCTGAACAATTTACATTATCCCGAACAGAATTATTAAATATAATGAAAAGGAAAGGTGAAAGTAAACAAACAGATCTGTTAACCTCCTTATTTGTTCGCATATTAAAACAATCCTCAACACCTGTTTACCCAAGTTAAATTAAACCATTAAAATCACGTGAATAAAAAAAAAATTGGATCCATTTTTTCATGAGCGCTCCTCATATATGATATATGGACATACGCACACACAGACATACAACACAAAACACAAGTGTGCACACAAACATACAACACATAAGACAATAGTAAAGGCCTTGTAGCTTTACACAGGTGAAATCTCCATTGCAATGTTTAAAAACACCACAGTCAAAAAATAAAACTGATCAGAAAAACATTAACCTAGGTCTGTATGAGCTCAAAAAATAAAATAGAACTTATGATGTGGGAAAGGGCAATAATAAAATAAATATTGAAAAAAGCATCCTGGTTAATCACTGTCGCAGATGTAAGAATAACCAAACTGGAGCTCTGGATATCACCTGTTATGGATTTGAGTCAAATCATCTTCTTTTTGGTCTGTAGAAATCACTTTGTTTAGTCTCTCTAGAATCGAAATCGGCTATTGTTCTCCCTGTGGAAACACACAAACAGAACCCCGACTCCAGACAATCACTGGGTCAGGACCTTTCCATTGTCCAGTTAGAATATCCTTCCAAAGTACCTTAGGCTTATGTACATTTTTTGGACACATATGCCTTTCCGCAGCACTAAGCCCTGATGAATCCAATTTAAAAAGTTTAGAGTAAAAAGGGTTATTTTAAGTTTATCTTTGGGGGATATATACCCCTTTCCAATTCCCTCTTTTTGTTTTAATAAGTACATTTTTGTTTAAGTTTTTATTGTTGGTTGTTCAAAACGTTATAAATTTCTTGACATATCATATTCCACACTTTGATTCAAGTGGGTTATGAACTCCCACCTTCACCCCATACACAGATTGCAGAATCACATCAGTTACACATCCATTGATTTACATATTGCCATACTAGAGTCTGTTGTGCTCCGCTGCCTTTCCCATCCTCCACCCTCCCCCCTCCCCACCTCTCCCCTCCCCTCCTCTCCTCTCTCTCTACCCCCTCCACTGTATAACCCTGAGGGTCTCCTTCCATTTCCATGCAATTTCCCTTCTTTCTCCCTTTCCCTCCCACCTCTCATCCCTGTTTAATGTTAATCTTCTTCTCCTGCTCTTCGTCCCTACTCTGATCTTAGTTACTCTCCTTATATCAAAGAAGACATTTGGCATTTGTTTTTTAGGGATTGGCTAGCTTCACTTAGCATAATCTGCTCTAATGCCATCCATTTCCCTGCAAATTCTATGATTTTGTCATTTTTTAATGCAGAGTAATACTCCATTGTGTATAAATGCCACATTTTTTTATCCATTCGTCTATTGAAGGGCATCTAGGTTGGTTCCACAGTCTTGCTATTGTGAATTGTGCTGCTATGAACATCGATATAGCAGTGTCCCTGTAGCATGCTCTTTTTAGGTCTTTAGGGAATAGACCGAGAAGGGGAATAGCTGGGTCAAATGGTGGCTCCATTCCCAGCTTTCCAAGAAATCTCCATACTGCTTTCCAAATTGGCTGCACCAACCTGCAGTCCCACCAGCAATGTACAAGTGTACCCTTTTCCCCACATCCTCGCCAGCACTTGTTGTTGTTTGACTTCATAATGGCTGCCAATCTTACTGGAGTGAGATGGTATCTTAGGGTGGTTTTGATTTGCATTTCGTTGACAGCTAGAGATGGTGAGCATTTTTTCATGTACTTGTTGATTGACTGTATGTCCTCCTCTGAGAAGTGTCTGTTCAGGTCCTTGGCCCATTTGTTGATTGGGTTGTTTGTTCTCTTATTGTCTAATTTTTTGAGTTCTTTGTATACTCTGGATATTAGGGCTCTATCTGAAGTGTGAGGAGTAAAGATTTGTTCCCAGGGTGTAGGCTCCCTATTTACCTCTCTTATTGTTTCTTTTGCTGAGAAAAAACTTTTTAGTTTGAGTAAGTCCCATTTGTTGATTCTAGTTATTAACTTTTGTGCTATGGGTGTCCTATTGAGGAATTTGGAGCCCGACCCCACCGAATGTAGATCGTAGCCAACTTTTTCTTCTATCAGACGGCATGTCTCTGATTTGATATCAAGCTCCTTGATCCATTTTGAATTAACTTTTGTGCATGGCGAGAGAAAGGGATTCAGTTTCATTTTGTTGCATATGGATTTCCAGTTTTCCCAGCACCATTTGTTGAAGATGCTATCCTTCCTCCATTGCATGCTTTTAGCCCCTTTATCAAATATAAGATAGTTGTAGTTTTGTGGATTGGTTTCTGTGTCCTCTATTCTGTACCATTGGTCCACCCGCCTGTTTTGGTACCAGTACCATGCTGTTTTTGTTACTATTGCTCTGTAGTATAGTTTGAAGTCTGGTATCGCTATACCGCCTGATTCACACTTCCTGCTTAGCATTGTTTTTGCTATTCTGGGTCTTTTATTTTTCCATATGAATTTCATGATTGCTTTCTCTATTTCTACATGAAATGCCGTTGAGATTTTGATTGGCATTGCATTAAACCTATAGAGAACTTTTGGTAATATCGCCATTTTGATGATGTTAGTTCTGCCTATCCATGAACAGGGTATATTTTTCCATCTTCTAAGATCTTCTTCTATTTCTCTCTTTAGGGTTCTGTAGTTTTCATTGTATAAGTCTTTTACCTGTTTTGTTAGGTTGATTCCCAAGTATTTTATTTTTTTTGAAGATATTTTGAATGGAGTGGTTGTCCTCATTTCCATTTCAGAGGATTTGTCGCTGATATACAGGAATGCCTTTGATTTATGCGTGTTGATTTTATATCCTGCCACTTTGCTGAATTCATTTATTAGCTCTAATAGTTTCTTTGTAGACCCTTTTGGGTCTGCTAGGTATAGAATCATATCATCTGCAAATAGTGATAATTTAAGTTCTTCTTTTCCTATTTTGATGCCTTTAATTTCTTTCGTCTGTCTAATTGCTCTGGCCAGTGTTTCGAGAACTATGTTGAACAGAAGTGGAGAGAGAGGGCATCCCTGTCTTGTTCCAGATTTTAGAGGGAATGCCTTCAGTTTTTCTCCATTCAGAATGATGCTAGCCTGAGGCTTAGAATAGATTGCTTTTACAATATTGAGGTATGTTCCTGTTATCCCTAGGTTTTCTAGAGTTTTGAACATAAAGGGATGCTGTACTTTGTCAAATGCTTTTTCCGCATCTATCGAGATGATCATATGGTTCTTATTTTTAAGTCTATTGATGTGGTGAATAACATTTATTGATTTCTGTATATTGAAGCAGCCTTGCATCCCAGGGATGAATCCTACTTGATCATGGTGCACAATTTTTTTGATATGTTTTTGTATCCGATTCACCAGAATTTTATTGAGGATTTTTGCATCTAGGTTCATTAGAGATATTGGTCTGTAGTTTTCTTTCTTTGAAGTGTCTTTGTCTGGTTTAGGTATCAGGGTGATGTTGGCCTCATAGAATGAATTTGGAAGTTCTCCCTCTTTTTCTATTTCCTGAAGTTGCTTGAAAAGTATTGGTATTAGTTCTTCTTTAAAGGTTTTGTAAAATTCTGCTGTATACCCATCCGGTCCTGGGCTTTTCTTAGTTGGTAGTCTTTTTATGGTTTCTTCTATTTCCTCAATTGATATTGGTCTGTTTAGGTTGTCTATATCCTCCTGACTCAATCTGGGCAGATCATATGACTTAAGAAATTTATCTATGCCTTCACTATCTTCTAATTTATTGGAGTGTAAGGATTCAAAATAGTTTTTGATTATCTTCTGTGTTTCTGAAGTGTCTGTTGTGATATTGCCTTTTTCATCCCGTATGCTAGTAATTTGAGTTCTCTCTCTTCTTCTCTTCGCTAGCATCGCTAAGGGTCTGTTGATTTTGTTTATTTTTTCAAAGAACCAACTTTTAGTTTTGCCAATTTTTTCAATTGTTTCTTTTGTTTTGATTTCATTAATTTCAGCTCTGATTTTAATTATTTCTTGCCTTCTACTTCTTTTGCTGTTGTTTTGCTCTTCTTTTTCAAGGATTTTGAGATGAAGTATGAGATCATTTATTTGTTGGTTTTTTCTTTTTTTAAGGAATGAACTCCAAGCAATGAATTTTCCTCTTAGAACTGCTTTCAGTGTGTCCCATAGATTCCCATATGTTGTGTCTGTGTTTTCATTTATCTCTAAGAATTTTTTAATTTCCTCCTTGATGTCTTCTATAACCCATTGATCATTCAGTTACCTATTGTTCATTCTCCAAGTGATGTATGCTTTTTCCTTCCTTCTTTTATCGTTGATTTTCAGTTTCATTCCATAATGATCAGATAAGATGCATGGTATTATCTCTACTCCTTTATATTGTCTAAGAGTTGCCCTGTGACATAATATATGATCTATTTTTGAGAAGGATCCATGTGCTGCTGAGAAAAAAGTGTAACTGCTTGATGTTGGGTGGTATACTCTATATATGTCAATTAAGTCTAGGTTATTAATTGTGTTATTGAGTTCTATAGTTTCCTTATTCAACTTTTGTTTGGAAGATCTGTCCAGTGGCGAGAGAGGTGTGTTGAAGTCTCCCATGATTATGGTATGGTGGTCTATTAGACTCTTGAACTTGAGAAGAGTTTGTTTGACGAACATAGCTGCACCATTGTTTGGGGCATAAATATTTATGATTGTTATGTCTTGTTGGTGTATGGTTCCCTTAAGCAGTATGTAGTGTCCCTCTTTATCCCTTTTGATTAACTTTGGCTTGAAATCTATTTTATTTGATATGAGTATGGACACTCCTGCTTGTTTCCGAAGTCCATATGAGTGATATGATTTTTCCCAACCTTTCACCATCAGCCTATGTATGTCTTTTCCTATCAAATGCGTCTCCTGTAGGCAGCATATTGTTGTATCTTGTTTTGTGATCCATTTTACTAGCCTGTGTCTCTTAATTGGTGAGTTTAAGCCATTAACATTTAGGGTTATTATTGAGATATGGGTTGTACTTCCAGCCATATTTGTTTATTTCTGTTACTAAACATGGTTTGTTTTCCTCTTTGATTATTTCCCCCCCCCCCCTATATTGTCCTACCTCCCACTGTTGGTTTTCATTGTTATTTTCCATTTCCTCTTCCTGTAATGTTTTGGCGAGGATGTTTTGAAGAGATGGTTTTCTAGCTGTGAATTCTTTAAACTTTTGTTTATCGTGGAAGGTTTTAATTTCATCTTCCATCCTGAAGCTTAATTTCGCTGGATACACAATTCTTGGTTGGAACCCATTTTCTTTCAGTGTTTGAAATATGTTATTCCAGGATCTTCTAGCTTTCAGAGTCTGTGTTGAAAGATCAGCTGTTATCCTGATTGGCTTACCCCTAAATGTAATCTGCTTCCTTTCTCTTGTAGCTTTTAAAATTCTCTCCTTATTCTGTATGTTGGGCATCTTCATTATAATGTGTCTAGGTGTGGATCTCTTATGATTTTGCACATTTGGCGTCCTGTAGGCTTCTAGGATTTGGGATTCTGTCTCATTCTTCAAGTCTGGGAAGTTTTCTCGTATTATTTCATTGAATAGACTGCTCATTCGTTTGGTTTGGAGCTCTGTACCTTCCTGTATCCCAATGACTCTTAAGTTTGGTCTCTTAATGTTATCCCATATTTCTTGGATGTTCTGCTCATGGTTTCTTAACAGTCTTGCTGAGCTGTCTATGTTCTTTTCCAGTTGAAATACTTTGTCTTCATTGTCTGATGTTCTATCTTCTAAGTGTTCTACTCTGCTGGTAGTATTCTCCATTGAGTTTTTAAGTTGGTTTATTGCTTCCTGCATTTCTAGGATTTCTGTTTGTTTGTTTTTTATAACCTCTATCTCCCTGTATAGTTGATCCTTTGCTTCCTGGATTTGTTTGCGTAATTCATTGTCGAAGTGATCTTTCATTGTCTGATTTTGCTGTCTAATGTCTTCCTTGATACTCCAGATCATCTGAAGCATGTATATCCTGAATTCTTTATCTGACATTCCATCTGCTGCAGCTGTTACCTCTTCTAAAGTTGCGTTGACCTGCATTGCTTGTGGTCCTTTCTTTCCTTGTCTTTTCATACTGCTTGCGTATCTTTCCTGCAGGCGCGGGCGGTGTCTCTGCTGTCTCCTTATTCCAATTGGGTTGTCGTGGCTACCACGCCGGCAGGTCACTGGGCCTGTTCTGGGCGCTGGCGGCGGCTCTGTTCTGCCCCTACTCCAATTGGGATGACGAGTGTACCATGCCGGCAGGCCACCGGGCCTGATCCGCCGGTCGGTTGCAGGTTTGCCTACCCTGCAGGCGCGGGCGGCGGCTCTACTCTGCCCCTACTGCAAATGGGGTGACGTGTCTGTCGTACCGGCAGGCCACTGGGCCTGTCCCGCTGGTCGGTCACAGATCTGCCCACCTTTCGGGCACGGGTGGTGGCTCTGCTCTGCCCCTACTCCAATTGGGGTGCCGTGACTACCCCGCCTGCAGGTTGCTGGGCCTGTTCCTGGCACGGGCGGCGACTCTGCTCTGCCCCTACTCCAAATAGGGTGGTGTGTGTACCACGCCGGCAGGCTCCTGGGCCTGATCCGCTGGTCTGTTGCAGGTCTGCCTACCTTGGAGGCACGGGCGGCGGATCTGCCCTGCCCCTCCTACCACGCCTGCGGACCCCTGGGCCTGATCTGCAGGTTGGTCACAGGTCTGCTCACCCTGCGGGCACGGGTGGCGGTTCCGCTCCGCACCCACTCCAATTGGGGTCACATGGCCACCACACCGGCAGGGCCTGATCCGGGCGTGGGAGAAGGATCTGCTCTGCCCCTACTCCATTTGGGGTGACGTGTGTACCACACTGTCAGGCCACTGGGCCTGACCTGCCAGTCTGTGACAGGTCTGTTTACCTTGCCAGCGCGGGCAGCGGCTCTGCCCTGCCCCTCCTACCGCGCCCATGTACCACTGGGTAGCGGGTCTGCCCACCTTGCGTGTGCGGGTGGTGGCTCCGCTCCGCCCCCTCTCCAATTGGGGTCATGCGGTCACCATGCTGGCGAGCCGCTGGGCCTGCTCCGGGCGCTGGAGGCGGCCTGGCTCCTCCCCTCTGGCTCGACGACAAATTGAGGAGACTCGGGTGTCTGTGCCTCACCCCCCCTACCAGGAGACCAACTGTTTCTGTCGCCGCTGGTATTGATGAAGTTCTCTCCTCCGCCGCTTTCTGATGACATCAGATCTCTGCCATGTAGGTATCCTATGCGAATGGCAGCATTTCGTTCCCCTTGCCGGGCAACCAAAGCAGCGGGTGAGTCCTAACCGGCCCTCAGCAGGACCCGGACCGAGAAGCAGTTTCCGTGGGCTACTAGCCCTGGGCCAGGGCAGTTCCGGGAGCCGGAACTCGGCCGCTCCGTGCTCTGTGTAAGCTCCGATAAGAGTAGGCTCCAAGAAGCAGTCCCCACGGGCTCAGTTCCGGGAGCCGGAATTCGGCCGCTTAGTGCTTGGTGTATGCTCTGATAGGAGCAGGGTCTAAGAAGCAGCCTCCGCAGGCTCCCCAGCCCTGGGCCAGGGCGGTTCTGGGAGCCAGAACTCGGCCGCCCCGCCCTCGGTGTTCGCTCCGATAAGATCAGGTTCTAAGAAGCACACAGGCACTGAACCCTAGCAATCTGTCTGCAAGCCGCAGGCGAATGGCAGCCTGAAATTACCTGTTCTATGGCTGAATATTAATAAGTACATTTTAATAGTTTGATGAGCTCTTTCAACTATGCCTTGTCCCTGAGGATTGTATGGAATTCCTGTTATGTGAGTAATGCCAAATGATGAGAAAAATTGTTTAAAAGAGGTAGAGGTATAGCCAGGGGCATTATCTGTTTTTAACTGTTTTGGAATGCCCACAGTGGCAACACTTTGTAAGCAATGAGCTATAATATCTTTAGTTTTTTCTCCAGCATGAAGGGAGCCCATCAAAAATCTGGAAGAATTATCAACTGTAACATGCAAATATTTTAATTTTCCAAATTTTGGCAGTGTGTGATGTCCATCTGCCAAATATGGTTAGGTATCGGTCCTCTAGGATTGACTCCAAGATTAACTTGTGGTAAAAATGTCACACAATTTTGACATTGTTTTATTATTTGTCTAGCTTGTTCCTTAGTTATTTTAAAATGCTTTTGTAAAGTATTAGCATTGACATGGAACATTTTATGAAAATTTATAGCTTATTCTATTGTAGAGAAAATATGTATGTCATGTGTAGTTTTATCTGCTAAATCATTGCCCAAACTAAGGGCTCCAGGCAATCCTGTATGTGCCCTGATATGTTGTATAAAGAATGGATCTTTTCTGTCCCAGATTAGACTTTGTATAGTGGAAAGCAAAGAGAAAACAGTAGAGGAAGGGGAAATCCTACCAGCATCTTCAAGGGATACTATAGCATTAACTATATACTGACTATCAGAAAATAAATTAAATACAGAATCTTTAAACATCACAAAAGCTTGTAATACTGCATTAAGCTCTACCTTTTGAGCTGATTGTTTGGGTACTAAAAATGTAAAAGTTTGATCAGGGGTAACTACTGATGCTGTACCATTATTTTACCCATCAGTGAATATATTTGGAGCATTCATGATAGGTGTTTTTCTTGTCATTTTTGGAAAAACTACAGGATGTGAGGACCAAAAAGACAACAAAGGATTAGATGGTAAGTGATTATCAAATGAAACATTAGATTTACACATGATTATTGCCCAAGTATTTAACTCATTAGCTAACTCATCAATTTGATCCATAGTATATGGAGTAGTAATTTTATTGGGAGAAATTCCAAACACTCCCTTTGCTGTTTTTATTCCTTTGAGTATTAATTGCCCTACAGCCTCAGGATACCTGGTAAGAATAGTGTTAGGAGAATAAGATAAATGTATCCACAATAATGGACCTTTTGCCAAAGTACTCCTGTAGGAATATTTTTTGTTGGTATTACAATAAATAATAAAGGCAAATTTATATCAATTCTATCCAAATGCATATTTTCCATATATGTTTCAATAATTTTTAATGCCTTTCTTACATCAGGCGTTAACATTCGAGGTGAATTTGGATCTGATGGACCTTTTAGGATATCAAATAAAGGTCCCAACTCTCATGTTGGTATGCCTAGATAAGGCCTTATCCAATTTATGTCTCCTAATAATCTCTGAAAGTGGTTAAGTGATTTGAGTTGATCAACTCATATATGAAGTTTTGGTGGACGAAGCATGGTTAAGGATACTAGAACTCCTAAATAATTAACTGGAAAATTTAATTGTACTTTATCTATTGCTATCTCTAGATTATATTTTTTTAATAAATTTGTAAGTGTGGCATAATATTCTAGCAATGTGTTTTTATCTTTGTGTGCTAACAGTACATCATCCATATAGTGAAATATTTGTAGCTCAGGATTTTGATTTCTAAGTGGCTGGATTGCTTTGTTAACATAAATTTGACACATAGTTGGGCTGTTAGCCATCCCTTGCGGGAGTACTTTCCATTCATATCTCTGATCAGGACCTTCATGATTCAGTGCAGGGATAGTAAATGCAAAACATGGTCTATCCTCAGGATGAATTGGAACTGAAATAAAAACAATCTTTAATATCTATAGCTAAAACGTACCAGGTTTTTGGCAAAGAAGACCATTGAGGAATCCCTGATTGAGCAGGTCCCATAATAACCATCTCATTATTAATGGCTCTTAAATCTTGCAATAAGCTCCATTTACCAGATTTCTTTTTAATGACAAAAATGGGAGTATTATAGGGAGATATGGAAGGTTGTATATGTCCCTCTGCTAATTGTTGTTTGACCAGGTCATGGGCTACTTGTATCTTGTCTTTATTCAGGGGCCACTGAGGAACCCATACTGGTCCTTCTGATTTCCATGTAATTTTTATTGCCTCAGTGATCCCTTCTGAAAACCCAATCCATGTCTATTTATTCCTTGATCTATTGGAATTGGTGCTGCTCTACCTTGTTCTTGTTCTCCTAATCTTTTTTCTTTCCTGAAACCTTGTCTAGCCCTAATAGTGGGCACATTTGTATTGATGTTATTTGTTAATGTCAAACCTAATTGATCTAGGACATCTCGTCCCCATAAATTTATAGGAAGATGATCCAATACATATGGCTGTATAGTTCCTTCACATCCTTCAGGATCCTTCCAATCTAATACCATTGCACTTCGATGGGGATTAGTTGCCACTCCTAGGCCTCGAAGCATTTGAGTGGCTTGTTGTAATGGCCAATGTTTTGGCCATTCTTGACAAGATATGATGCTAAGGTCTGCACCTGTATCAAGTAGCCCATTAAATTCATGTCCTTGAATATTTAGTTTTAGCATGGGGCGAGAATCTAAATTTAAAGACAGCATAGCCCAATCTACACATGTGGAGCTTAATCCCCTGGAACCTCTTTCTATACTACTGCTGGAAAATTTATCATGTAGGCTGGGTATTATTAATAACTTTGCTATTCTATCTCCTGGTGAAATTACTGATATACCATTTGGAGAACTAGCTCTAATTTTTATTTCACCTTCATACTCGGGATCAATTACCCCAGGATTTATCATAAGTCCTTTTAGAGTAGAAGAACTGTGTCCCAACAATAAGCCTACTGTTCCTTGGGGAAGAGGTCCTTTTACTACTGTGGGAATGATTTGAACTCCCATTTCTGGAGTTAGTACTGCTCTGGCGGAGGCGCAGATGTCCAACCCTGTGCTCCCTCTGGTTCGTCTGATGAGAGATCTGATGGATAATGTGTCCTGGGCACTACCCTGATGGTGTTGCTGGGTTCCTCTATGGTGTTTCTGGGTTCCTCCAGTGTCCCATATATTTGTGGTCGTAGGCCCCAGAGCATTGGGCCCCCCTGTCCATTTTTTGGCAATGGAGCCTGATCCCTTTTTCCATGATATCGTGGGTAAACACCTGGTCCTTGTCTGTTTTTTGATAATGGAGTACCCTCTATGGTGGTTTGAGAACAGCATTCATTAGCCCAAAGTCTCCCTCTACAGCTTTGTGGGCAAATACCCAGTATTCTATTCCTTTGATACCTAGTTTTGTTAAACCCTCCTCCTATGGGGCAATTCCTTTTAAAATGTCCTGTTTGTTCACAATTGTAGCATGTTTTTGGCCTGGCATCTAAAGTCTGTTGTACTGCAGCTGCCAAGACTTGCCCTTGTTCATTAATGTCTCTACATAATTTAATATATGTGTTTAAATCTCCATGTTTCCATGGTCTAATGACCTCTCTGTACCAACGATTTGCTTGGTCATAAGCCAATTGTTTAATTAATGGCATTGTTTGTTCTGTATCCCCAAAAACTCTAGTAGCTGTTTGAATAAGCCTATCTACAAATTCAGCATAAGGTTCATTAGCTCCCTGTATTACCTTAGATAATTGACCTTGTAAATCTCCATGTCCTTGTAAAGTCTACCATGCCCTAACTGCATCTGCAGCAGTTTGTGCATATATAGCAGGATCATATTCAATTTGTTGCCGTTGACCTTCATAAGGTCCTTTTCCTAATAACATATCTAAATTTCTTTGAGGGTAACTGGCTGCTGCATTTCACCTAGCCATCTCCATGCAAAATTCCTCATTGGCAACCTTCCATAGCAAATATTGTCCTCCATTTAGCACAGATTTACACATGCTAGCCCAATCTGCTGGCGTCTTGTCCAAGTTGGTAATGGACTCGACCATGCTTACAGTGAAGGGTGCTTGAGGACCGACCATAGGTTGTTACAACCTCCTTTAACTGCTTCACTGTTTTGAAATCTAAAGCATGGTGAATTCGCTGCCCTCCGGCCTGCTCAAGTACAGGGCATGCTAATCTTTGAGGTCCTGTCTCAGGATCCCATCTATCAACTACAGGGTTTGAGGGCCACTCAGCTGTCTCTATAGGTGGAGCTGTTGGTTGAATAATGCCCTCTGGTGATAGAATGGTGTTAGTAGCAGCCTCCTGTTGTAGCTTTTTCCCTAACAGCCCCTTTTCCTTTAAATTTTCTTCCTCTGTCTGACTAGCTAGAGAGACCTTCTCTTTTGCTTGATCTAAAATGTCTTTCTCCATGGTCTGAACCTCTAACAATTTACTTAACACTCTTTCAGTTTGTTTTTTACTAATTTCTAATCTACTATAAAGATAACGCAACCCAATAAGATAACACAAAACAAAACCGAAACAGAATGAAACAAAAACGGAACAAAAAATCGTTGTATCAATTTTCCTATTTTCTTGACATGTGCATTTGAGGCAGGAGGGCAGCGATTTTACCAAGTTTTAAATTTCAAAACAGTGAAGCAGCTAAAAGAGGCTATAACAACCTATGGTCCTCAAGCACCCTTCACTGTAAGCATGGTCGAATCCATTAACAACTTGAACATGACGCCAGCAGATTGGGCTAATATGTGTAAAGCTGTGCTAAATGGAGGACAATACCTGTTATGGAAGGTTGCCAATGAGGAATTTTGCAAGGAGACGGCTAGGCGAAATGCAGCAGCTGGTTATCCTCAGAGAAATCTAGATATGTTGTTAGGAAAGGGACCTTATGAGGATCAGCAGCAACAAATTGCATATGATCCTGGTGTATACGCACAAATTGCTGCAGATGCAATTAAGGCATGGAAGACTTTACAAGGACATGGAGGTTTACAAGGTCAATTATCTAAGGTAATACAAGGAGCTAATGAACCTTATGCTGAATTTGTAGATAGGCTTATTCAAACAGCTACCAGAGTTTTTGGGAATACAGAACAAGCAATGCCATTACTAAAACACCTGGCTTATGAGCAAGCGAATCGTTGGTGCAGAGATATCATTAGACCATGGAAACATGAAGATTTAAACACATATATTAAATTATGTAGAGACATTAATGAACAAGAGCAAGTCGTGGCAGCTGCAGTAAAACAGGCTTTAGATGCCAGAGACATTAATGAACAAGGGCAAATTGTGGCAGCTGCAGTAAAACAGGCTTTAGATGCCAGGCCAAGAACATGCTACAATTGTGAACAAACAGGACATTTTAAAAGGAATTGCCCCATTGGAGGAGGGTTTAACAAAACTAGGTATCCAAGGAGTAGAATACCAGGTATTTGCCCACGATGCCGTAGAGGGAGACATTGGGCTAATGAATGCTGTTCTCAAACCACCATAGAGGGTACTCCATTATCAAAAAACGAACAAGGACCAGGTGTTTATCCACGATATTGTGGAGAAAGACATCGGGCTCCATTGCCAAAAAATGGACAGGGGGGCCCAATGCTCCGGGGCCCAAAACCACAAATATACGGAGCACTGGAGGAACCCAGCATCCCCATCAGGGTAGTGCCCAGGACACATTGTCCATCAGATCCCTCATCAGACAAACCAGAGGGAGCGCAGGGTTGGACATCTGCGCCTCCGCCAGAGCAGTACTAACTCCAGAGATGGGAGTTCAAATCATTCCCACAGGGGTGAAAGGACCTCTTCCCAAAGGAACAGTAGGCTTATTATTGGGACGCAGCTCTTCTACTCTAAAAGGACTTATGATAAGTCCTGGGGTAATTGATCCCGATTATGAAGGTGAAATAAAAATTATAGCCAGTTCTCCAAAGGGTATATCAGTAATTTCACCAGGAGATAGAATAGCACAGTTACTAATAATACCCAGCCTACATGATAAATTTTCCAGTTGTACTGTAGAAAGAGGTTCCAAGGGATTAGGCTCCACAGATGTAGATTGGGCTATGCTTTCTTTAAATTTAGATTCTCGCCCCATGCTAAAACTAAATATTCAAGGACATGAATTTAATGGGCTACTGGATACAGGTGCAGACCTTAGCATCATCTCTCGTCAAGAATGGCCAAAACATTGGCCATTACAACAAGCCACTCAAACGCTTCGAGGCCTAGGAGTGGCGACTAATCCCCATCGAAGTGCAATGGTATTAGATTGGAAGGATCCTGAAGGATGTGAAGGAACTATACAGCCATATGTATTGGATCATCTTCCGGTAAATTTATGGGGACGTGATGTCCTAGATCAATTAGGTTTGACATTAACAAATAACATCAACCAAAATGCACCCACTATTATGACTAGACAAGGTTTTAGGAAAGGAAAAAGATTAGAAAAACAAGAACAAGGTATAGCAGCACCAATACAAATAGATCAAGAAACAGAAAGACATGGGTTGGATTTTCAGAAAGGGCCACTGAGACAATAAAAATTACTTGGAAATCAGAAAACCAGTATGGGTTCCTCAGTGGCCCCTGACTAAAAAAAAGATACAAGCAGCCCATGACCTGGTCAAACAACAATTAGCGGAAGGACATATACAACCTTCTGTATCTCCCCATAATACTCCCATTTTTGTCATCAAAAAGAAATCTGGTAAATGGAGATTATTGCAAGATTTAAGAGCCATTAATAATGAGATGGTTATTATGGGACCTGCTCAATCAGGGATTCCTCAGTTGTCTGCTTTGCCAAAAACCTGGTATGTTTTAGTTATAGATATTAAAGATTGTTTTTTTTCAGTTCCAATTCATCCTGAGGATAGTCCACGTTTTGCATTTACTATCCCTGCACTGAATCATGAAGGTCCTGATCAGAGATATGAATGGAAAGTACTCCCTCAAGGGATGGCTAACAGCCCAACTATGTGTCAAATTTATGTTAACAAAGCAATCCAGCCACTTAGAAATCAAAATCCTGAACTACAAATATTTCACTATATGGATGATGTATTATTAGCACACAAAGATAAAAACACATTGCTAGAATGTTATGCCACACTTACAAACTTATTAAAAAATTATAATCTAGAGATAGCAATAGATAAAGTACAATTAAATTTTCCAATTAATTATTTAGGAGTTCTATTATCCTCAACCATGGTCCATCCACCAAAAATTCAAATACGAGTAGATCAACTCAAATCACTTAATGACTTTCAAAAGTTATTAGGAGACATAAATTGGATAAGGCCTTATTTAGGTATACCAACAGGAGAGTTGGGACCTTTATTTGATATCCTAAAAGGTCCATCAGATCCAAATTCACCCCGAATGTTAACGCCTGAAGCAAGAAAGGCATTAAAAATCATTGAAACATATATGGAAAATATGCATTTGGATAGAATTGATATAAGTTTGCCTTTATTATTTATTGTACTACCAACAAAAAATATTCCTACAGGAGTATTTTGGCAAGAAGGTCCATTATTATGGATACATTTATCTTATTCTCCTAACACTATTCTTACTAGGTATCCTGAGGCTGTAGGACAATTAATACTCAAAGGAATAAAAGCAGCAAAGGGAGTGTTTGGAATTTCTCCCAATAAAATTATTACTCCATATACTATGAATCAAATTGATGAGTTAGCTAATGAGTTAAATACTTGGGCAATAATCATGTGCAAATCTAATGTTTCATTTGATAACCACTTACCATCTAATCCTTTATTGTCTTTTTGGTCATTGCATCCTGTAATTTTTCCAAAAATGACAAGAAAAACACCTATCATGAATGCTCCAAATATATTCACTGATGGGTAAAATAATGGTACAGCATCAGTAGTTACCCCTGATCAAACTTTTACATTTTTAGTACCCAAACAATCAGCTCAAAAGGTAGAGCTTAATGCAGTTTTACAAGCTTTTGTGATGTTTAAAGATTCTGTATTTAATTTATTTTCTGATAGTCAGTATGTAGTTAATGCTATAGTATCTCTTGAAGATGCTGGTAGGATTTCCCCTTCCTCTACTGTTTTCTCTTTGCTTTCCACTATACAAAGTCTAATCTGGGACAGAAAAGATCCATTCTTTATAGGACATATCAGGGCACATACAGGATTGCCTGGAGCCCTTAGTTTGGGCAATGATTTAGCAGATAAAACTACACATGACATACATATTTTCTCTACACTAGAAGAAGCTATAAATTTTCATAAAAAGTTCCATGTCAATGTTAATACTTTACAAAAGCATTTTAAAATAACTAAGGAACAAGCTAGACAAATAATAAAACAATGTCAAAATTGTGTGACCTTTTTACCACAAGTTAATCTTGGAGTCAATCCTAGAGGATTGATACCTAACCATATTTGGCAGATGGACATCACACACTTGCCAGAATTTGGAAAATTAAAATATTTGCATGTTACAGGTGATACTTCTTCTGGATTTTTGATGGGCTCCCTTCATGCCGGAGAAAAAACTAAAGATGTTATAGCTCTTTGCTTACAAAATTTTGCCACTGTGGGTGTTCCAAAACAGTTAAAAACAGATAATGACCCTGGTTATACTTCTACCTCTTTTAAACAATTTTGCTCAACATTTGGCATTACTCATATAACAGGAATCCCATACAATCCACAGGGACAAGGCATAGTTGAAAGAGCTCATCAAACTATTAAAATGTACTTATTAAAGCAAAAAGAAGGAATTGGGAAGGGGTATATATTCCCCAAAGATAAACTTAAAATAACCCTTTTTACTCTAAACTTTTTAAATTTGGATTCATCAGGACTTAGTGCTGCGGAAAGGCATATGTGTCCAAAAAATGTGCATAAGCCCAAGGTACTTTGGAAGGATATTCTAACAGGACAATGGAAAGGTCCTGACCCAGTAATTGTCTGGAGTCGGGGGTCTGTTTGTGTGTTTCCACAGGGAGAACAGCAGCCGATTTGGATTCCAGAGAGATTAACCAAGGTCCTGACCCAGTGATTGTCTGGAGTCGGGGGTCTGTTTATGTGTTTCCACAGGGAGAACAGCAGCCGATTTGGATTCCAGAAAGATTAACTAAAGCGATTTCTACAGACCAAAAAGAAGATGATTTGGCTCAAATCCATAACAACTGATATCCAAAACTCCAGTTTGGCTATTCTTACATCTGCAACAGAACCAGGATGCTTTTTTCAATATCTATTTTATTATTGCCCTTTGCCATATCATGAAGTTCTATTTTGTTTTTTGAGCTCATACAGACCTAGGTTAATGTTTTGCTGATCAGTTCTATTTTTTGACTATAGAGTTTTTAAACATTGCAATGGAGATTTCACCTGTAAAAAGTTATAAGGCCTTTACTATAATGTTATGTGTTGTATGTATTATATTATGTGTGCACACTTGTGTTTTGTGTTATATGTTTGAATATACGTATGTCCATATATCATATATGATGAGCGCTCATGATAAAATGGATCCAAATATTTTTTTTTCACGTGATTTATATGGTTTAATTTAAATTGGGTAAACAACTGTTGAGGATTGTTTTAATATGTAAACAACAAAGAAGGTTAACAGATCTGTTTGTTTACTTTCACCTTTCCTTTTCATTATATTTAATAATTCTCTTAAAGATAATGTAAATTGTTAAGAAAATTGTTTTTTTTTGGTGCCTTCTGTAATGTTACATAATTTTTTCTTTAGCCATTATTGCCAGAATTCCTATCTTCATCCCAGTGCCGGTGAAGACAATGTAATTTGTTAAGAAAATTGTTACATAATTTTTTCTTTAGCCATTATTGCCAGAATTCCTATCTTCATCCCAGTGCTGGTGAAGTCAAAGATAAAACCAATCTACAGCTTCTACAATAGCCATCACTGAACTGCTTGCAGAACTTGCCTGGACACATTGTGAGCTCACCTGTACGCATTGTGAACTATCTGTTGGTGCAGCGACTTGTGGTAGTGTTGGGGTATTTTTGCTGATGATGTCACCGGTGGTACAATTTTTCAAAGGAGCCCTCAATTGGCTTAATGTCATGGTATTTTGCAACCTCCTCTACTAGTGATGGTCTAAAATTTGGGGGCCAACAGAGGTGAGGCAAAGAACCTCACCCCCCCACTGGTGCAAAGGCCTATCCACAAGTAAAGCTGTATGCTGGACCGGTAGTCAGTGACGGGTATGATCCAATTGCAGTGGTACCAACCTAAGACAGGAGGCTGATGCCTAGAGGTCAGTTCATCCTATGACGGGTAAGGACCATATGTTGAATTGGACTGCCTAACAGGCACGGTCCCTAAGCCACATGCTTGTTGTTTAAACAGAGAGGGGGAGATGTTGAGAGCCACAGCCGAAGGGGCCCCAGCAAACTTCCAGCTGCCGGCTGATGATTGGCTCACAGCGGCCCCAGCAACATCTAGCTGATTGGCTCGTCGGCCCCAGCAACATCTAGCTGATTGGCTCCTCTGCGGTGATGCTCATTGGACTGTTTCCCTGCCCTTTCAGTCCACGGAGCTGCTCATTGGGGGACTTTTTTGGCTCCGCCCACATGACCCAGCCAATCGTCCTCAAGAGCAGGAGGATTGGGGGAGGTGGAGAGAAGCTTGTGGGGGAGAGAGAGGCTTGTGGGAAAGCCAGTGGTGGCAGTTGAGGCTCTGAGGATTTTTCCTGAGAGGCTGTTTTGTTTGGCGTGTTTGGTTCTAAAAATAAAGTTAGTTTCTTTTGACAAGTGGCTTCTGATTGTGCCCAGCCAGACTGCGGCATATTTCTATCTATTCCTCAGGGGTGATCAACTTCAAACCTTGAGCCAACCATTTTTCCCAGTTTGCCTGAGAAAGTTCTAGGGATAGGCAGCTTGAAACAAAAACAAAACAAATCAAAACAAGAACACATTGTTTTTTGAAATGGTCACCCATTCTCTTGCCTTCCCTTAGGGGCAAGCAATTTCACTTACCCCCGAGCTTCAGGCGTTCCCCACACGGGCTGCCAAATGCCGCAGTCTGGCTGGGCACAAATCATGAGCCACTGAAGCAGGAACAAACTTTATTTCTGAACTCCACCAGCACACTCCGCTCACGCTCCTGGGGAATTCTCCGGAACCACGCGGCTCGTCCAGGAACAGCAGCCAGAAATATCTCCTCCAGAAATCCCTCCTCCTGCACTTCCCCAACCAATGGGAACTCTCTGGGAATCCCCAGGAATCCCCGCGAGAACTCCAAAGTAGCGGTTGAGGCAGATAGTAATGCCTTGCCTGTCAACCAATACTGTTGGCAAAATGCCAGGGGCCATTCTGACTTGGCTGTGGCTCTCAGCAGCGAAACTTGGACAAAGTTCTAAGGGAAAGTTGGACCTTTGCAACACTCACAGATTTCTAAAGACTCCTTTTGACAAACATTTTTAAAAAATCATTTTAGTCTAACTTAGCAGTTGAAAGAATCATAAAGAAAATTACCATGTGCCTTTCAATCATCATTGTTCACTAATGAATGACAGGATCTAACATACCATAGTACAAGTATTCAAACCAGGAAATTGATTAATACAACAATAAGATACAGGTGCTGTTTGGATTTAGCGGTTATTTATCTAGATACTTTTCTTTTTCTTCAGGTTCAGCTCTCTGAAGATTCTTTTTTGTGAACAAGCTTTTGTGACTACCAAGATACAGAATAGTTTCATCACCCCCAATAAAACTTCCCACTAGAAATCTTAATAGTTATACTATGCTTCTATTTCTATCAAGAACTTATTTGTTCTCTATGACTATAGATATGTCTTTCAAGAATGTTTCATATGAATAATCATATACCTTGTAAACATTTGAGATTAAATTTGTTTTGCTCAACATAATATTCTTGAGATTAATCCTAGTTATTACATGAGTCACTAGTCTGTTCCTTTTTTCCCTGTGCTTTCAATCATATGATGTACCACAGTTTATCCATTTACATGTTGAAAATAATTTAGTTATTTTGAGTATTTTTAGTCATTGAAACTGAACTTTCCAAAATGTGACATAAACCTATGGTGAAATGCTATTGAGATTCAGAAATGAATGAAATTACAATACATGCTGCAACACAGATGAAACAAAGATATTCTGCTAAAGAAATAAGTCAGGAACAAAATGAAACTCGTTGCGTGGTTTCAAGTATATGAGATGCCTAGAAAATTTAAATTCATGTAGACAGAGGGTGGAAGTGGTTACCAGCAGTTGGATGGGGTTGGAAATGGACAGTTACTATTCAAATGAGAAAAGAGTTTCAGTTCGTGATGATGAGATTTTCTGAAGATAGAAAATAGTTATGGTTGCTCAACAGTCTGTATGTTCTTGCTGCCACTGAGTTGTACATTTAATAATGGACAAAATGTTAAAGTCTGACATAAAAACAGAAAAATAAATGACTATTATTTGACACAGTGTAAATGTGAATGAAATGAAAGTGTATATAAATGTAAATATGAAAGAAAATAATACAAGCTAAGAGGACAGAGAGGCTGGGTAGGACTAGTTTATGTAAGATTAGACAGAAATCTCTGAGATAGGTATATTTTAAAAGAATGGAAAGAGCCAGCCCACCTTGCACTGAAGGGAGGGCATTTACAGGCAGTGAGATGTCCAGTGTGGAGCCTGAGGCAAGAACCATTGTCCAATGGCAGCAAGAGGTCTGCCATGCCTTCACAGATAATGTATGTGCATATGCACACACTTGTGTGTACAGCTGGTGTGCAAGAGAAAATGAGTGTACATTCATAGGTTTCTGTATTTTTCTCTATTGGAGACAAGGACCTTGACATGGCTAACCAGTCAACTGTGCTCGTGGTAAATCTTCAGTGAGAACTGGCAAAAGAGTTGACAAAGGAAGGATTGTGCTGTATTAAAGCAGACAGCCACCTAGTGTTGTGCTGGAGGCCCCAGGGAATGCTCTGTAGAGGAGTTTAATGTCTCCTAGAAAGAGTTGTTTATTAATCTGAGGTTAAAGGCCAGGTCCAGGTTAACCCTTTTGGCAAGGTTTTTTGCTAAGCCCAGCCTCCTTCCTTGCTCTGAGGCATCTGCCAGTCCCAGGCTGGAGGGCCAGCTTCTGTGTTGCTGAAATCCTGCTGTGAAGAAGCCTCATAGTAAGTCTTTTATGTTGATATGTGTTCCTTGATCAAGAGTCTAGGGGCTCAACTTGACTCTAGAGACATGGAGGAGGCTTTCGACAGGTAATGGGCAGAGGCACAAACAGACAGAAATCATATTGGGGAAAACCACACCATCAATTTTCCTTAATTATCTATTGCAAAGGAGACTGCCTCTGTTTTCAAAGAGAGCCATGGAGCATTACTTCCATGGGATTGGGTTGCTATGCTTTCCCAGCAAGGAATAACTGGAAGAAAGCTTTGGAAGACAGAGATTTTGAAAAAGGAGAGAGTGGCAGTTTGTCTAATTGCCAAAGATTCTAACTCAGAAAATATAGGGGAAACATGAAGGGAAGTAGAAAGGGATCTAGCAGTGTTTTGGGGCAAAGGTATTGAGAAGTTTCTAGTGGGATGTTTTGTTGTGGGAAATAAAACACCAATCAAAAGCACAATCAAAAGTTATTTCTGGGGTAGGTTAGTGACTAGAAGATGAATTGATCTGAAACTGGGACCTAACTCTTACTCTCTGTATCACTGTCTGCAACTTAGTGCCTAGAACTGAATAAATGAGAGTTGAGTGGCTCTGGAGGGAAATCATCTGCACAGATATGAACCTGGGGTTTGGTTTGCAGATGGAACAAAGGGAGGTGGGGGGAGAGAGGGAGCTTCTGCAGACACCTGGTACTCCTGCTTTCCCACCTCTTCAGCCAATAGCCATGAGTGAGTGAAAATGTGGTTTTGCTCTCACAGCCACAGGCAGCATATTCCCTGTCTTCTAGCAGCAACAACAGAGGCCTGGGCTCTGGTGGTGCCCTCTAAGGCCCCTGCTGCATGTCACTGTGCTGACTTTTGTTAAAATATTAATCAACAATGTTACAAGGAAGGTTTCCTTTTCTAAATATTCAATCTAGAGGCCAGGAAGGGGTCACCTACTAATTCTTTGCCTGTGCCCAAGTTTCAGGACAAAGGGCATGTGTGGCAATTATGGGCTGCTTAACTAAACAAGATAATCTTTCTTGACTTATCTCATAGTAAGCTGAGGACCATGTTCCTGTTTCTACCATTCCTTCTCCTTCTTCTGTGTCTGGTGACATCAGATACTGTAACCAATGAGGAAGTTCAAAAGACCTGCCCTGTGATGGCCTGTATTCCTCCAGGCATGAACGGTTTCCCAGGCAAAGATGGACGTGATGGAGCCAAGGGAGAAAAGGGAGAACCAGGTACCTGTTGGCTCTTCCAGCTGTGTGACTCTTTACCTTCCAGATATAACTGGCTGGGGAAACAGGAGGAATGTCCTATCTAGGCAGGTTAAGGTTTTCTCTGCTATATAATATAACTCAAATCAGAGATGCATCTCCTGTCCTCTGCCATTTTAGACCTCCACCCATCATTTTGTGACATATGTTATCTTGCCTGTCCAGGAAAGCATCCTTCAGGCAACACAGGAGGATTATTTCTTCACTGAGTCTTTGGAATAAGTGGCTCAGAGGTTGGCCCTGAGTCAATGTCTCCTTTCTCTGGGAAGGGATTCCACATCAAGTTCTTGGGAAAAGAAAGCAAAAGCACAGAAAAAGAGTCATGTTTTCTTTATCTTCCAACAGGTCAAGGGCTCAGAGGCTTGCAAGGCCCACCTGGAAAGTTAGGGCCTGCAGGCCCAACAGGTCCCCCTGGATCAAAAGGGGCAATGGGTAAAAAGGGAGACCCTGGAACATGTTCAGGTAAGATCCATCTAGAGAAGATTGTGTTAAAGGTGCTCAGATTTCCTGAACCCAAAATATCAGCTGGGAGGTGTCCTTTTCCTGACACTTTAAGGGAAGAGGCCTGACTCTGCTTCTTGTCCCAAGGCCCTCAGCCCACTCTAGGTTACTTGGAGCCTTGAGGCATTGCCACCAATGCCTAAGTACAGATTTACTAACCTCTCAGGGCTGCTGCCTCACCAAGCATACCCTGGGCCCAGAGAGAGAAAGTAGGACAACTGACTGTGGGCTTAATATGTCTTTTGTCCCAAGAGAGTACATCCATGTCTTGGCAGTTATCTCTTCATAAGAAATCAAGCCAAACCTTAGTGGGTTCAAAACACAATCATTTATTTAAATACAATTTTGTGCGCCAGCCACAGAAATTCTGGTTTTAGCTGAGCTCAGTCTGTGGTCAACTGATGGATGACCCATAGTTTCATTCATATGTGGGTGTCAGCCTGATTGAGATTAATTGAGCCACAGACCTCTTATCTGACAGGCCAGCCAGGGCTTGTTCAAATAGCAGAAATTTTTATATTCCAAGTTGTAGAAAGAGTAGAATCTTCAAGGCCTCCTGACGCTCACAACACATACATTACCATTTCTGCCACATTGATTGTTCCTAACAAGTCACAAATCTGGCCCAGTTTCAAGGAGTGTCAAAATAGTCTCTATTTTTTTATGAGAGAACCTGCTATTTTTTGCCATCTATGACAAACAACTTGCCTCAGACTCTCCTCACTCAAATAATGAGATTCTCTCTCTCTCTCTCTCTCTCTCTCTCTCTCTCTCTCTATATATATATATATATATATATATATATATATATATCATGATTTCTTGAGTTATTTCAGAATGAATTTGAGAAAACAGAAACAAAACAACAAAAACAAAACCTGTTCAAAATAAAAATCTTCTGACCTTTGTAATCAATAATTACCAGCTCATAAACATTCCTTCAGAGGTTTCTTTTAGCCTTTGAAATTTCTTTTAGCAATTTATTGGGGGAAAAAATAGTGAAAAGCTTCAGCTGCAGATTTCTGTCATGTGAGATAACCAAGGAGTGCATGTGTGCATGGGTGTACAAAGGTGTCTTTAGAACAGTCATCAAATGAAGACCTATGTTTTGAACTGAGTGGAAATGGAGGTATTTTTCTTCTTTTTACTTCTTAGTATTTTTTATCTTCCTTCATTTTTTATACATCAGTGTAAAAGAGACTATTTTGAAAAAGTTACCCACATTTCTGGGACCTCTTCTCAATAATGCCCCTTTGCTATGTTTTAATTTTCTAGAATGTGATACTAGCAGAGCTATTTTTGAAAGAGCAGCTCTCAAAGCAGAATTGGAAAGCCTCAAAAAGTGTAAGTTCTCTCTCTCTTATTCTTCAAGCAGCTTAAAGTTAGGGAATGGTGAAGGTGAGTGAATCGTTATTGAATACATTTAATTTTCTAGTACATGGATAGACATTTATTTTATTCTGATGTCATGACGTCTTCACAACCCCCCTTAGGTAGAAGGAAGGCAAAAGGAATTTAAATTTCTCTCTCACATGCACAATAGAATTTATAAGTGGAAAAATTGGTTTATCAACTGAAGTCAGTCTGACTTAGGAGACTCTAATCCTGGACTCTGATCTTTTCTCTCTAGAAATGGTATCTGTGCCCCTTTGTTATGCTGGTTTCTAGACCTGGCAACAGGACCAAACTTGTTCTTTCTGATTAGGACCAAATAGGCTGAGACATTTCTATTTAGTCTCCAGTTAATGGTGTGGTAGAATTCAGAATTCCAAGTTATTTGTGTTCTAGACTTCTGATCCAGTGTGCCAGGGTGTCCCTTCTTATTAAGGTTGTGAGCCTTAACAAAAACAGAATATACTAGTTTAATTTGAATTTAAGTTTATTTTATCTGACAAGTCTACTGTGGAAACCTTAACTCCCAAACATACAGTGGACAGGAGTTTAAAACAAGCCAGTTTTATCTACTTTTTCCCATTTTAGTGCTATTGTTTTCTGTCACCAAAAAAGTTGGAAAGAAGTTCTTCTGGAACAGTGGCGAAACAAGAAATTTTGACAGCGCTAAGGCTCTGTGTGCCCAATTCCAGGCCTCCATGGCCACCCCCTTGAACGCTGAAGAGAATCAGGCCATCCGGAGTTTGGCCAAAGACTCTGCCTTCCTAGGCATAACAGATAAGGAGAATGAAGGCCAGTTTGTGGATATGGCAGGAAGGAGAGTGACCTACCGAAACTGGAACAAGGGTGAGCCCAACAACGCTGACTCTGGGGAACACTGTGTGCAGATGCTGTTGGATGGCACCTGGAATGATGTCACCTGCTCCTCCTCCTTTTTGGCAGTCTGCGAGTTCCCTGCCTGAGGCCACGTGCCCCTCAGCTCCCCCTGTGCCTTTACTTCACCCCAAAGACCTACAGTCTGGTCTGAAGATGAAGATATCAGTTTCCCACACCTAGTCATGAGTGGCTCCTTTTTTGGAGTATTGGAGAAAATGAGGAGAAGGAATTGAATGATGGGATAGGGAGGGGAGAAATAATAATAATGTTGCAACGCAGATTTCTGTTTCTGTCCAAACCACTAATAATGAGCACTAACAACAACATAACGGTGATAGTTTTTGGAGTTGCATGGTGATATTAATAATATATTTTAAACGTTTACTTTTGAGCCAGATGCTACATTTTTGTATCTTTCAATATTGTCTCTTGTAATTAAGCTATGACATTTTTGTGTAAGTTCTTACTTGTTCAGGTACAAAAATAAAATGAGTTCACTTTTCTATCTACTACAAATGCATTATGTGCTCTGTTGTGCTGTCTTTTCTCTCTGGGTGAAGGGTTTCTAGGGTAACGAATATCCATAGTATCCTCTTCCATAGCTTCTCAGTCAGTCTCAAATATCAAGAAGACCTATATGTAGTTTTATTTCTGAATTCTAGTTCCCTTTAAATGAGATACTAATTAGGTAAAGAACGTAATTCTCAAGTGAGCAGATTCATGAGTTCATACATACACATCTATGTAGCCATCTTCTAGGTTAAGCTTTGGAACAATTTTAATACCCTAGATGCCCCTTTACAAATCCTCCTAGTTGATATTCCCAAAGGTAAATACTATCCTAACCCTTATCATCATACATTAATTTTATCTGTGACGACACAGAGGCAACCATCCTGTATGTTCTGTTTTATATCTTGCTCTTTATTCATTCTAAAGCCTAGCCATGGGACTTTTCCACTATTACATGTAGCAAAAGTTTGTTTTCATTTCTATGCAGAATTGCATTATATTTACGTACCTCATTTTACCATTAATAGATACTTGGCTTATAAAATTTGGGCCATTAAGAAAAAATCCCTTATGAGCATTTCTGTGTGTCTTTTAATACATATGGCATACTAATTTCTCTTGGCTCTCTACTCAGGGCAGAGTAAGCAGGTCACAGGGAAAGTATGCAGGTAGCTTCAGTAGATACTGCTAGTTTTCCAAAGTGTCCATATAAACTTACACTCCCATCAGCAAAGTGTGTAGGTCCTAAGTATTCCACATCCTTGTGAAGAGGTGAAACTTTTGGTCAGTCCTTGTAATTTCAGCCATTCTTGTGAATGCAAAGTTTTACCTTCCTCTGGCTTGAATCTGTTTTCTCAATAGAACAATTTTCATATGCTAATCAGATATCTGGACATCTTCTCTTGTAAGATACCTATTAGAGTCATTTGTGGGTTTTTTAGACAATATTTTTTAAATTCATAAGTTACTTTTGCATTCAAAACATAATTTTTGATTATGTATACCACAAATATTTTTCCAGTATTTTACTTACTTTCATTGTTGACTTTCAATGAAAATAATTTCTTAATTTTAAGAAAACCTCATTTACTCAAGTTGTGCTTGTTCCCAAATCATGAAGATATTCTTCTATACATTTTTTGAGAGCAATATGGCTAAATCTTTTACATGTCTTTAGTATATACCAATTGATTCAGCACCAATTTGCTTGAAAACCACTTTACCTCCTTCAATTGGAGTAGTTCTTTTTTACGCATCAGCTGACTATGTGTGGGTCTGTTTCTGAACTTTCTATTTTATTATTCTATTCTATTCTTCCAGTCTTTGTGTTGATTCTTTTGGTAAACACCATGCTAATTACTGTGCATATGTAGTAGGAACTGACATGTTGCTGTGGAAGCCTCCCAGCTTTTTTCTTCTGTTAGCTAAAAAATTTTAAGATCATTTTTGAGTTAGCTTCTCAACTTCTACAAAAACCAGATGATGTTTTCATTAGGACCTCATTCATTAATCCTACCAATTTACTTAGGCAGATCAACAATTTACTACTGAATCTCCATAATCCTATAGTGAATTTCCTCATTTAAGTAGGATTTCCTAAAATTTTCTTGGTAGGTTTTAATGATTTTAGCTTAGTGATTTTACATATTTGTTTTTGGTGGAAGAGAGGTTTTTTAAAAATATTGTATTCTTCATGATTATTTTCTACTGTTGCACATAGAAATATAAGAGATTTTGTATATGATCCTAGTATATTTAGTAATCTCAAGGTGTTTATTTTTTAATTCTAGTAGTTTATAGATTTTTCTAGTTTTTCTACCTAGATACCATGTAATCTAAAATCATGGGAGTTACTTCATTCTTTCTTTTCTTTCCTTCTTCCCTTCCTTTTTCTTTTTTTCCCTTTTTCTTGCCTCATTGCACTGGTTAACAACTCCAGTACAGTGCTGAATGGAAATCGTGAGGGTGACCATTCTTTCCCAGTTCCTTAGTCTTCCTTTGTTTATTTTAGTGATTAAGATTTAGGTTTTTATCTTTTTTAAAAAGTTCAAGTTCATATTTACCTAAACTTACTTCTCCTCCCACCAATTTTCCTATACTTCAGGGGCTTGTAAAGTTCCAGTGTCCATCACTCTGTCCTGCTCCTGCTTCCTTGAATGTAGCCTTCAGGTATTGGGCTACAATAGGGCTAATGGTTCTTGGGAATAGCTGTCCTGATATTTTTTTACCATGCTGACCAGGCTTGCTGTCAGTAGGGCCTCTGCAATGGGGACATCACAATAATATGCTTAAATCAGCTCAGTTCCATTTTTTCTTTGCATTCCTGTCTCCTAGGTGAATGTCCAAAACCAAAGACCTGCTCTGCAAATTCCTCAGTAACATTTGACCCAGCCTCAAATAATGCCATATGTCAGAGCCTAATATTTGCCAACCTTGAGAAAATCATAACATCCCTGAAAATGTTCCTGGAAATATGCTAATGAGTCTTAAAAATCTTGGCAGCATATAGTCTCCTGGGTAAAAGATTTGAAAGACAACAGATATTAGTAGGAATTATTTTACCTAGTAGGCTTGTGGGAAAAACAACAACAACAACAACAACAAAAACTCACATCACGTCCTTAATTAGAAATCAAATAATCAGCCAAGTGTGTGGCACATGCCTATAATGCCAGTGGAGACAGGATAATCACAAGTTCAAAGACAGCCTCAGCAACTTAGCAAGGTCCTGAGAAACTCAGAGAGACCCTGTCTCAAAATAAAATACACAAAGGGCTGGAGATGTGGCTCAGTGGTTAAGTGTCCCTGGATGAAATCCCATGTACAAAAAAAAAAAAAAAAAGTCAAATAATCAGTACAATAAACACTGTATATTCTGAGTCCCAGGTCCAAAAGTGAAAGGTCACTAAGGACACTTCTGCTATTGTTTTGCTTTCAGAGACCACAGTACCAGGCAGAAACAACTGAAAGACCATATAACAAAATGTTTCAGAATATGGATAAACAGGCTCATCTGACTACTCTCTTGTCTCCCAGTTCCTGGCCAGGGCTATGTGACCAGGCCTTCCACTTCTAGCTTTTCCCTGGAGAGTCATATTCTTCACACTAAACCCAAGTCAGCATCACTAATAGATGCCATGTTTTATACAGATAATCCAACAGGGTGTCACTCAGAGATGGCAAAAGACAGGATAGGAACCACTGAAGACAGGGATCTGTTCACACTGCAAAAAAACATGATACACACAAAGATTTTTAGGCATTACCTTGAGCAACCTGACACATATACAAAATCATCCAAAGAAACACACAAAATAAATGCACATTATCAAATATTCACAAAATCCCATAAAAACCTTTAAGTACACACAGACTCTAATCAAAATCCTGACCTCAGATCTTCTGATCTCCAGCTCTGGCCTGATGGGAATTCACAGCCATGGTGGGAAATAGTGAGAAAGAAATATCCATGTGGTTTACCACTTATTGCCACCTTTGTGAACCTTGAGGAGAACGCAGGCATCATAAGTTTTATGAAGAAAGTTAACACTTTTACCTGGGCTGACAAAAGACCCCCTCCCTGGGAAGATTCTCCACTGGTTGGAGTCCGATCACTGAGCTATTTCATATGCAGAAGTATCTGGTGGACAAAGCACAGTGTGTAGAGATGAACACAGGGGACAACAGAGTGTCATAAACTGAGTGTTTTACCACATGGCTCATCAGGAAGTTCAAAACGATTGTTCCTGAACAGGGACTGCTCCTCTCAGGCCACCCCTCTCAGGAGCTGAATACTAGTGGTACTTTGGGGCTCACTCAGTTTGAACAATTTCATGTGACCAGTACTACAGTGTGTGGAATGGCAGCCCCTGAAGATATATTCATGTCTAATCTCTTGAACTTGTTAGTAGTGACTTACATGGCAAAATGGTGGACATTATCTATGATGTGAGTAAGTGAAGGATCTTGAGAGAAGGGCTTATATGGTTGAGCTTTGTCATTGTCATTTTGGGTTGCTATCACAAAGTATCATAGATAACATGTAACAAAGTATGATAGATTGTATGGCTTATAACAGCATAAATTTATTTTCCACAGTTGTAGAGGCTGACAGTCCAAGATAGGGTGACAACATAATCAGGTTCTTTTGACATCCTCTTCCAGGTTGCTGACAGCCAACTTTCCCTTCTGTTCTTAGAAGATGAGAAGTCAGTAAAAGAGCTTTCGTGTCCCTTTAATAAGGGCATAAATTCCACACAGGAGGGCCTCGCTCTCATCATCTAATTATATTCAAAAGGCCCCAACCTCTAATACTATCATATTGAGGGTTAAGATTTCAACATATGAAATTTGTTGGGGGGACCAGGCATTCAGTCCATTGTAGACTCTAAGTGCAATCACCTGCATCCCCAAGTGAGATAAGCCAAGAAAGGTTTGCAGACACCAGAAGCCAAAAGAGGCAAGGTACAGATTTTTCTTCCCCAAAGCACCAGAAGGGAATGCAGCCCTGCTGAAACCTTAATTTCAGACTTCTTTACTCCAGAAATACAAAAAGTTTGAATCCACAGATCTTGTGTTAATTTATTACAGCTTCCCTAAGAAGTGAATCCAAGTACACATGGAGGATTTTCTCTCAGGACTAGATGGAGAACCTACAGACTCCTGAAGGACACATGAGCTTGCCCTTTGGACAATCTCCATGCAGTTAACACTACCAGTAGCAGTAACCCCCTCTAAAAGCTGTCTGTGGGTTCTAAGGCAACCACCAGTTAGTCACTCCTCTTTCAGGACCCATGAGGTCACTCTCTCAGGCAGAGATGAAGGGCATCCTCAGCTCATGGAGGCCCTGGACAAGCTGATTCTCATCTGTCTCCTTCCCTCTCTTTGACCCACTCCTGTCTGTTCTAGTATGTGGATTCCTTGATAGTGTTCCCTTAAACTCTGCACCTGCTTATGCTCATGCTCAATTCCAGGTTTTCAATAACATAATTCTTATCAATTATATATTCCATAGACAATACCTTTCCCTCTCATGCCTGCAACCTATTGATTTCACTGCCCTCCCTGCCAGGAGTTGCTGCTTTCCCCATATTTGTTAGCCCAGCAGCTCAGGTGGCCTCTCTGTCCCTGTCCATACTCTGGTCTCTGTCAGAGGTCCCAACTGGAGAGTAGTCATGAAAATAATAACAGATGTACTTATTATACTCATTAGTAACCATTAAATTGGGGGTGGGGACTGGAAATTGACACCCTGTCACACCCCCACACACATACAAACCTCTCTTGCCGCATCTGGCAGACAGATAGTTGAAATGAAACTTGTTGCACAATATTAAGCTCCTCTTCCTGCCTCTGACCCAGAACAATAAAAGGGATATTTTATAATGAAACCACCAAATTATTTTATGATGAAACAACCAAATGCCTCAGTAGCAGCAGATGCAAGTGTGCAAGTAAGGATGACAGCATTTCATATGTGACTGCCATAGACCAGGGGATGTATGTACTTCACAAAATTAAAGACAGTCTTTTTTCAGTCAAGCTCTTACATGGAACATGAATGCCTACAACAGGTTCAAGAGCAATTTCATCAAGAAATGATTGTTAAATGTTCAGATTTACAGTTTTATACAATATGAAACAGTGTTTTGATGAATATAAATATTTCGGAAATCCAAAGTTACTTTTGATAACTATAGTCTTATGTTGATTTCAGTATTCACTCTATTTTTTTATATTTTGTTTTGGTAGCAAAAGTTTAGAAAACTGAATGACGTACACAAATACTTACAAATGATGGCTAGGTGTAATATGTACTCTGTTATCTTCTTAGCTTGACTATGCACTTAGGCTCATTATACACTGGCTTGGCTCTGGATCCACTTAGAGGAATAGGACTATAAGAAAGGAAATACAGCTGCCATTAGAGTAGCTGTGAGCCCTGTTCTTCAGTGGGAGAAGCCTGTCAGAGGTCCAGACAGCAATCCAGAAGCCATTTTCTCTTCCTCTTATAAGAGTTCAGATGTGACAGAGTTAGAATTACACAAGTAGGTGCAGCAGGAGCTCAGCAGTGACCCTGGCTTAAAGCCACTCAGCCCTGACGGGAATTAATATGAATACATCTCTACAGGCAAAGTTTCCAGGTCTCCACAAGGGACATGTGTGTTCCAAGAACCACCACACCTTTGGAAAGTACAGGACTTATGGTTCCCAACTGATATCTTGTCTTTAGTCTGTGCTGCCTGTTAGAGGCAGTTCACAAAGGTCATTTCTACCACGTGCAGAGCTGCTCAGTAACACAGCTGACATTGCACCTTTATCAGTATTCCAGGCAAACAGATCTAGAAAGTGAACTCAAGGCCAAGGTCAAATTCTACAAATAGGACAAAGGCTCTGTTAACCCTTGGCTTATATAGTGTCATTTGAAAAATGTGTGTTCTCAGGTATTCCACACACCAAAAGAGGAAACCCCAAAATTATAGGAAAAATAACATATAACACAATATAAACCTGTCACTGAAGTTTCCCCTATGAATACAATGAAGAAGACAAGTATTGGCAGGCACTGAGTTGACATGTCATAACCCTTGCCTAGCATTTAACTGATCTCAGTCTAAGAGTTGCATAGCACTGAACTGACTTGAACAACAGATTGGGAGTGGATTTTGCTAGGCTGAATTTCTAAGAAGTGACCAGGACAATGGTGGACTTTCTGTTAAAAGTGACATTTTTTAACCAATTCAAATGCATACAGAAATCCATAAAAAATAATTTTGTTCTACTCAGTTCACTCCATGCTGGAACCACATTCCAACAGTCTGTGGACTTCCCGGGACTCTCTAACCCTTGAGACGACCCTCTCTTCACTGCCCTCTTTGTCCTCATGGCATCTTTCTGTTCTGCATACTAAGATGGCCGAAATAATCATTGTTATCACTATTTTCTGATTCCAATTTAATAATTCTCTCCATCTTTTAAATGTTCTGGGAAAAACAGCAATCTTTTTTTTTTTGTATTCTAGTTCATAATTTTATTTCCTATGGGGATAATAAACTTTTTATTTTAATAATAAACTTTTTATTCCTCTACTGGTATACTGCAATTTAATAAATAGATATGTTGTTTATGGATTGTGGGATCTTTTTTTACTGATTTTTTTAAATAAATGACAGCAGAATGCATTACAATTCTTATTACATGTATACAGCACAATTTTTCATATCTCTGGTTGTACATAAACTATGTGGACACCAATTCATGTCTTCATACATGTACTTTGGGTAATGATGTCTATCACATTCTACCATCCTTGCTAATCCCCTTCTCTACCCTATCTATAATTCATATATTCTTCCCATCCTCCCCCTGCATACCCCACTATGAGTTAGCTTCCTTATATCTGAGAAAACATTCAGCATTTGCTTTTTTTGAATTAGCTAATTTCACTGAGCATTATCTTGTCCAATGCCATCCATTTACCTGCAAAGGCCATGATTTTATTCTCTTTTATTGCTGAATAAAATTCCATTGTGTATATATGCCACATTTTTTTATCCATTCATCCACCGAAGGGCATCTAGGTTGGTTCAACTAGGTTGGTATAGCTATTATGAATTGTGCTGCTATAAACATTGATGTGGCTGTGTCCCTGTGGTATGCTGTTTTTAAGTCTTTTGGGTATAGACCACGGAAAGGGATAGCTGGGTCAAATGGTGTTCTATTCCCATATTTCCAAGGAAATCTCCATAATGCTTTCCATATTGGCTGCACTAATTTGCAGTCCCACCAACAATGTATGAGTGTACATTTTTCCCCACATCCTCACCAATGCTTATTGTTGTTTGTCTTCATAATAGCTGCCATTCTGACTGGAGTGAGATGATATCTTAGAGTAGTTTTGATTTGGATTTCTTTAATTGCTAAAGATGATGAGCATTTTTTATATATATTTGTTTGATTGTATATCCTCTTCTGAGAAGTGTTTGTTCAGGTCCTTGGCCCATTTGTTGATTGGGTTATTTGTTTGTTTGTTTGTGTGTGTGTTTTGTGGTTTTTTTTTTTTTTTTGGTTGTTAGCTTTTTGAGTTCTTTACATACCCTAGAGATTAGTGCTTTATTGGATATGTGAGGGGTAAAGATTTGCCCCCAGGATGTAGGCTCGCTGCTCACCTCAAGGTTGTTTCTTTTGCTAAGAAGAAACTTTTTGGTTTGATTCCAACCCATTTACTGATTCTTGGTTCTAATTCTTGCTCTATAGGTGGCTTATTAAGGAAGTTGGGACCTAATCCCATGTGATGAAGATTAGGGCCTACTTTTTCTTCTACTAGATGCAGAGTCTCTGTTTAATTCCTAAGTCCTTGATCCACTTTGAGTTGGGTTTTGTGCATAGTGAGACATAGGAGTTTAATTTCTTTCTTTCTTTTTTTTTTTGTTGAAGATGCTATCTTTTCTCCAGTGCATGTTTTTGGTACCCTTGTCTAATATAAGATAATTTTAATTTTGTGGGTTAGTCTCTGTGTTCTCTATTCTGTACGATTGATCTACCAGTTTGTTTTGGTGCCAATACCATGCTGTTTTTGTTACTATTGCTCTGTAGTATAGTTTAAAGTCTGGTATAGTGATGCTACCTGCTTCACTCTTCTTGCTAAGGATTACTTTAGCTATTCTGGGTCTTTTATTTTTCCAGATAAATTTCATAATTGCTTTTTCTATTTGTATAATCAATTGGAATCAGAATTGCATTAAATCTGTATAGTGCTTTTGGAAGTATGGTCATTTTGATAATATTAATTCTGCCTATCCAATAGCAAGGTAGATCTTTCCATCATCTAAGGTCTTCTTTGATTTCTTTCTGTGAGGTTCTGTAATTTTCATTGTATAGACCTTTCACCTCTTTCATTAAGTTGATTCCCAAGTATCTTCTTTATTTTTGAGGTTATTGTAAATAGGGTAGTTTTCCCCATTTACCTCTCAGAGGCTTTGTCACTGATGTACATAAATGCCTTTGATTTATAGGTGTTGATTTTATATCCTGTTACTTTGCTGAATTCATTTAGTACTTCTAGAAGTTTTCTGGTGGAGTTTTTTGGGTCTTCTAGGCATAGAGTCATATCATCAGCAAATAGTGCTAATTTAAGTTCTTCTTGTCCTATACATATCCCTTTAGTTTCTTTTCTCTAATTGCTCTGGCCAGTGTTTAAAGAACTATGTTAAATAGAAGTGGTGAAAGAGGGCATTCCTGTCTTGTTCCAGTTTTTAGAGGGAATGCCTTCGATTGTTCTCCATGTAGAATGATGTTGGCCTGAGGCTTAGCATAGATAACCTTTATGGTGTTGAGATATGTTCCTTTTATCCTTAGTTTTTCTAATGTTTTGAACATGAAAGGGCATTGTATTTTGTCAAATAATTTTCTGCATCTATTGAGATGATTTATGATTCTTATCTTTGAGTCTATTGATGTAATGAATTAAATTTATTGATTTCTGTATGTTTCTGAACCAACCTTGCTTCTCTGGGATGAATCCCACTTGATCATGGTGCACAATCTTTTTTATATGTTTTTGTATTTGATTACCAGTATTTTATTGGGAATTTTTGCATGTATGTTCATTAGAGATATTGGTCTTTCTTTGATGTGTCTTTGCCTGGTTTGGGGATCAGGGTGATATGGACCTCATAGAATGAGTTTGGAAGTGCTGCCTCTTTTTATATTTCCTGAAATAAATTGTAGAGTATTGGTATTAGTTCTTCTTTAAAGGTCTTGGCTATGTATCCATCCGGTCCTGGGCTCTTCTTAGTTGGTAGGCTTCTGATGGCATCTTCTATTTCCTCACTTGATATTGATCTGTTTAATTGTATATATCTTCCTGATTCAATCTGGGAAATTCATATGACTTAAGAAATTTGTTGATACCTTCAATGTCTTCTATTTTATTGAAGTATAAGTTTTCAAAATAATTTATAATTATCCTCTGTATTTCTGTAGTGTCTGTTGTGATATTGCCTTTTTCATCATGCATGCTGGTAACTTGAATTCTCTCTCCTTCTCTTAGTTAGCATAGCTAAGGGTCTGTCAATTTTATTTATTTTTTCAAAGAACCAACTTTTTGTTTTGTCAATTTTTTCAATTGTTTCTTTTGTTTCAATTTCATTGATTTCAGCTCTAATTTAAATTATTTCTTGCCTTCTACTGCTTTTGCTGTTGGTCTGTTCTTCTTTTTCTAGGGCTTTGAGATGTGGTGTGAGGTCATTTATTTGTTGACTTTTTCTTCCTTTAAGAAATAAACTCATGCAATGAATTTTCCTCTTAGTACTGCTCTCCTAGTGTCCCAGAGATTTCAATATGTTGTGCCTGAGTTTTAATTTACCTCTAAGAATTTTATAATATCCTCCTAGATATTTTCTTTTACCCATTGTTCATTCAGTAGCATATTATTTGGTCTCCAGGTGATGGAGAAATTTTATTTTTTATTTTGCCATTGATTTCCAATTTCATTCCATTATGATCTGATAAAATGCATGGTAGTATCTCTACTTTTTTGTATTTGCTAAGAGTTGCTTTGTGGGATAGTATATTGCCTATTTTAGAGAAGGATCCATGTGCTGCGAGAAGAAAGTGTATCCTCTTGATGCAGGTTGAAATATTGTATATATGTCAGTTAAGTCTAAGTTATTGATTGTATTATTGAGTTCTATAGCTTCCTTTTTTATCTTTACAATTTTATTTTGTTTACATATTTGCTCAAAATCAGTGAATTTCTAGCCCAGGTTCAGGTAACTGAAGGGCCTTAATAAGTACTTTATATTGTCTAGACCCAAGGTCTGCTGCAAACATAGTCTGAAGTAAAATGGGAAATAACATCTTTCTGAAGATAGGCTTAGAAACTTTAATCCCATAAGTTAAGGTGTTTCCTTTCTCTGGTAGCAGGGCTGATTGATACCTGGCTGCTATGCCACCATTTTCAGGAATAGCCAAGAAAACAGGGTACAGACCTCCTAAAACTAATCCAACAAGTCCACCTGTTGTCACAGTACAGGTTTCACAATTCAAATCACCTGTACTCAAAGGTAAACTTACAAAACCTTTGAAAGATGCTTTTGCTATAAAATATGGGAGCACTGCCATTGGTAAGCCAGCAGCTTTTCAGGCTCGTGTTACACGCAAGACACGCTGAAAAAGACTGTTTGCTATTAGGCCACACAGAGTAGCATTAAGTCCAACATATTTGGATCCATGTTCAAGTAGATTCCTTTCTGCTTCTGATAGTAGTTCAATTTTTCTGGCTATGACATCAAAAATTGAGTTTTCCTTGATAGTATCATGTGGTTTATGGTTTTACATCTTGACCCTGCTGCTCTCCTCCCAACAGGTGCCTTCCCAGTTCTTCTAACACTCCCGGGCTTAATATACAACCTTTTTTCCATTCCTCCCAGCGCAGCCATCTTCGGCAGACACCTATAGTTTCTTTATTCAACTTTTGTTGGGAAAATCTATCCAGTGGTGAGAGAGGTGTGTTAAAGTCACCCAAGATTATTGTGTTGTGGTCAATTTGACTCTTGAACTTGAGAAGAGTTTGTTTGATGTACATAGCTGCAACATTGTTTGGGGCACATATATTTAGGATTGTTATGTCTTGTTGGTATACGTACTTGAGCAGTATGTAATGTGCATCTTTATCACTTTTGATTAACCTTGGCTTAAAGTCTCCTTTATGTGATACAAGGATGTAAACCCCTGCTTGCTTCCACAGTCTATGTGAGTGATATGATTTTTCCCAACCTTTCACCTTGAGTCTATGGATGTCTTTTCTATCAGATGAGTCTCCTGGAGGCATCATATTGTTGGGTCTTTTTTTAAATCCAGTCTGCTAGCATATGTCTTTTGATTGGCGAGTTTAAGCCATTAATATTCACGGTTATTACTGAGACATGGTTTGTATTTCCATCCTTGTTTATTTATTTTTGTTATTTAACTTGACTTGATTTTCTTCTTTGATTACTTTTTTCCTTTAGGGTACTACCTCCCTCTGCTGATTTTCATTGTTGTTATTGCTGTTTTTCCTCTTCATGGAATATTTTGCCAAGGATGTTTTCTGGCTATAAATTCTTTTAATTTTTGTTTATCATGGAAGGTTTTTATTTCATCCTCAAATCTAAAGATTAATTTTTCTGGATACAAGATTCTTGATTGACACCCATTTTCTTTCAGAGCTTGAAACATGTTGTTCTAGATCTTCTAGATTTCAGGCTCTGTGTTGAAAAATCTGCTGTTATCCTAATTGGTTTTCCCCTATATGTAATCTTTTTCCTTTCTCTCATGGCTTTTAAAATTCTCTCCTCATTCTGTATATTGGGCATTTTCATTATTATGTGCTTTTGTGTGGATCTTTTATGATTTTGTACTTTGGTGACCTGTAGGCTTCTTGAATTTCGATTTCCAGTTTATTCTTCATGTTTGGAAATTTTTGTGGTATTATTTCATTAAATAGATTGTTCATTCCATTGGTTTGGACCTCTATGCTTCTCTCTATCCTAATAACTCTTAAATTTGGTCTCTTTATGCTATATACATGTTTCTTCAATGTTCTACTTGTGGTTTCTTACCATTATCACTGTGCAGTCTATGTTATTTTCAAGATTATATATTTTATCTTCATTGTTTGATTCCTATCTTCTAAGTGATCTACTCTGTTGCTGAGTCTTTCATTTGAGCTTTTAATTTGGTTTGTTGGTTTTTTTCATTTCAAGGATTTCTGTTTTTTGTTTTTTTAAAGAACCTCTATCTCCCTGTTGAGGTGATCTATTGCTTCCTGGATTTGTTTATGTAGCTCTTGTCAAAGTGATCTTTCACTGTTTGTAGTCTCTCTCTTATATCTTCCTTGAGTTCAGAGAACATTTTAACCACGTATATTCTGAATTCTTTCTCTGTAATTTTTTTCTGCTGTGCCTGCCAATAATTCTAATGATGTGGTCTCTTGATTTGTTTGTGGCACTTTCTTCCCTTGTCTTTTCATGTTGCTTGTGTGTCTTCCTTTCCAGCTCTTTAGGTCTGGGTTGTTATTGTTTTTACCCTATAGGTTTGTAGTGCTCTTGTAGGGTTCCAAGATCCTTCCTTTGTGGAGAAGTCAATGTTAAAAGAGCCCAATATCAACAATATATCACTATGAACAATTTGTTGTTATTAAAACATTTACAGTGTAGTCTCCATGTGCAGAAATGTTGGATTCAATTATTATCTAAAATATAATCAGTAATTTCGTAAAAAGTTTACAGTTTTCGATGGTGGACAATGAACTGGGGGTGGGTGTAGGACGGAATGCTGATGGGGAAAGAGTGACGGTATAGAGTTAATATATCTTAGGATATGTGAACGAGAAATCTAATGAAGAGGGTTAGTAGCAAGAGACTAGGCAGGAAGTAATTTAGGATAGACAAGTACGTGGGAAGACAGTAGAGTACATAAAACAAACACACATATATATTTAGAAAAATACAGAATGTTAAAATAGTAAAATTTGGAGTGGGTAAGAAAAATGAAAAAAGTGAAAAGAGAAAGAAAAAAGTAAAAAAAGAAAAATGGAGGGCATATACAACACCTCTATATTATATTATTCAGATGACTCAGTCCTCAAAATCCTATTTCATGCAAAGTTCTTGGGTTTACACATGTTGAGGATGTGAGGGCTGGAGGATAGAGGAGTAGAAGAGAAAGAGGGGAAAAAAATATTCCAAAGAAGAAAGCAGGGTTGTTACAAGTGTTAGAGGCTGTTTCTTTTCTGTTTCTCTTCTTATCCAATAGGTGGGGCTGTCCGTTTTAAGCTGGTGTCTCTGCCCTCAGTATGGTGTAGGTAACCAGGATGGAAAGAGTGATCTTGGTGTAGGGCATCTGGAAGCGGGGATTCCCACCCGCCAGTCCACACCTCAAGGGTCTCTTTTTTGGGACAGCTCTTCTGACTTATGCACCCGATATTGGTATTGTATCCCTCTCTTGCCTGGATATTTTCCAGCTCCTGGTCTCTCTGTTGGGCTCTAAACTTAGGCCCATCCCCATCACTTAGCAGTTCCCACCTGCAGGACCTCTCACACACAGGCTCATACCAGGTGGGTGGTGCCCTGGTCACACTGCACACCTCCCCAACTGGGAGCTGTTTTTGTGTTGAGTGGTCACTATGCTGAAATCGCTGCTGGGGGGATGGGGCAGTTGGATACCTGGTACCTGGCCAGATGGAGATTCAATCTGGGAGCAGAGAGCTGCCCCCACCAAATATGGTGCGAAAGGTTATCCAAGTTGGAGTCGGTCTGCTTCCAGCACAGCAGTGTCTGATGAGGTGGGGGAGCCAGATGATGGCTTTGTATGGTGGGTAGGTAGCAGCTGAGTGACCTGCATGAGAGTAGAGCACAGTTTGGAGTTCTGCAGAGGTGCTGATAGGTGATTCTGCTTAGCTGCTTCAGAGTCTTGCATGACCTAAAATTGTGGGCTTTGGGTTTCCACCACTCTAGGGGTCCGGAGTCCTACTCAATCGCTGAGGCTCTGAGCCCTGCGCTGGGGTCACAGCGCTAATTATTTTTGTGGAAATCAGCTGTATAGGGGTCCTCTTACACTCTCTGAGTTGCAGTATTCTGACTAGATGACACCTGGGTCACAAAGCAACACAGGATGCTGCCTCCTTCTGGCCTGCCAAGGAATCCTAGCAATCATATTTTAATTCTACTCTCTATGTACTTCTTACCTGATCTTGTAGCTAACTGTGCAGACAAATGTACCACCATGATGATACTCTCAATGTAAATTCATGACCTACAACACCAAGTGAATACTATTTGCCACCCCTGCACCCAGTAAAGATGCATTTTTATCTCCATTTACTATCAGATGCTCCAAGATACTAACTTTAAATCTGATCCTCTTTTTAAGGCTTCCATATTTCCCTTCTTATTCTTGAATCTTCCTATTTATTTTACAGAAAAATAAAAAACAATCAGCATTTAACTTCTTAACTTTTGCACAACCAAACCTCAGAATTTACTTATATCAATGATCACAAACTCTGGTCACCCTCTAGGTGAATTGTCTGAGTTCTCTTACAAGGCTAAATCAATTACTTATGCACTAAGTAATCTCACCTCCTCTAATGACTCAAGGACATTTAACTGGTAGCTGATGTCATTTGACATATCAGTTTTCTTGTTCTATTTGATCATTCTTAGCAAGATGCAAATATATTTTATCTGATTAAAAAAATTATCCTTAGGCTGAGGTTGTAGCTCAGTGATAGGGTGCTTGCCTAGCATGTGTGAGGCACTGGGTTTGATTGTCAACACCTGTTGAGAGCCACAGTTTAGTTGAAATGAGGACGCCTGGCATTTTGCTAGAGGGAATGGTTGAAAGGTGACCCTGATCCCGGATTAGGGGGGCTCCTGGATTAGGGCGGATCCTGGGGGGCGGAAATAGGGCATATTGGGATTAGGGCGGATCCTGCTGCCTTGGGCGCCAGCTACTTTGGAGTTCCTGTTGAGTTCTCAAGGGGTTCCGGGAGAATTGTCGCATGGAGCCCAGTGGAGGGAGTGTGTTCCCGGGACGTGTGTGTAGAGTGCCGGTGAGAGTTCGGGAATAAATGTTGCTGTTTGAACCTACAAGGCTTTGTGGCGGCTCGGTTATTTTGTGCCCAGCCAGACTGCGGCAAACACCACATATAAATAAATAAAATAAAGATCCATTGACAACCAAAAATTGTTAAAAAAAACAATTATCCTTGACCCAGCCCCACTCTGGCCATCCTCTGTTTCTATGCTCACTGCCTCCAAAGAGCAAAATTCTCTGAGTAATACCTTCAGATATAATAATAAGGAAACAGATTTGTTTCCAGCACCATTTCCTCTTCTTAGGTGCACAGGAAACAGCATTTCCCAGCATCCCTTGCAGTTGGGATGGGAATACATGATCGAGCTCAAGAAATGCAAATGTGAGCAAAAATGGTATAACCCATCAATTCATGGCACTTGGGTGTCCTCAGTGTCTCCTCCATCCTTTCTCATCACTCCATCAGAGATGAGTATGGGACTACCATGTTTGTGAAAATGGAACCATTCGAGAGACTTGACCTGGAGGAAGCAAGCTGTCCAGGAAGAGTCACAGAGGAAGGCTTTCCACCAGCCATAACCTGAAGTCATGCATTCCAGTGCTAAACTTGAGTCTCTGGGACATGCTGGTTCAGGACATAGTTTCATATTGACTCCCCCCGATTATGTCTCCATGAAACCCTGTTCTCATCCCCTCTTTTTGCAGAATTCCAGCTCTTATTTTTCATTGCTCATTTGGTTATTTGCTTTAGAACTCTGTCTATTGTTGTTATCCATGATCTATCCTGACAGTTAAATATCCAACATACTTGCCAAATCTTGACAAACTTCAGCCACTTCATTTCCTATTCTATAAAGAAGATGCTGACTTGCCATTTTGATTGTGCTCACTAAATCTGGTTAAATTTATAATAATAATCTGTCAATGGGCTTTTCTCTTCTTCTGTAATGTTGATGATACATTGATTTTCCTTTAAATCATTAATTCCACATGGTTGATATTGCAATAACTTTCAGTTTCCTTCTTCTTTGCCTGCTCATCAAAATGATCTCTGCTATGATTTGGAAATGCTTCCCGTGTGTGTGTGTGTGTATGTGTGTGTGTGTGTATGTGTGTGTGTGTATGTGTGTGTGTGTGTGTGTGTATCTTTACCCCATGATATCAGTTTTTGGAGGTGCTTTGTTCATACAAAGCATTATAATGTACTGCTCTAGCTAGAAGCCCAAACCAGTGGAATTACTGAATCTTGGGCTTGAACCTACAGAAATGTGAACCAAACAAGCCTTTCTTCACTTAATATGGACACATGTCAGATATATTGTTATAGTTATGAAAAGCTAACTAAAGAAATCTCTACCACCTATTTCTACATTATCACTTATGATCTCTTCTCTCAGAGAAGATGCCAATTCCTTACTGTTGAGCCAGAATTCTTAGAATACAACCACAGAAATCACTGTGAATCTTCAGTTGCCTGTAGTACTTGTAAATATATTTTAGCTTTTTCTATTTGTGTTTGGATCTGTTCCCCCTTTTATTCCAAACTCTGTACCTTAATTTCAGAATCATACATTATTTCTTCTTCTTTCTGACTGTTGGTGGTTTTCTTTCTATATTGTTTCACTATAGTGCAAAGGATATTTCTAATCACAGGTTTAGAAATATTTAGAACTTCCAGCATTTCTGATTTTCCATCATGTCCATTGCAGAATGAATGTTTACAACATTATATTTTGCTAAGTCTAGTGTTGAACTTCTACTGGCATATTCCCCGTCTCCCTGTCCAGAAAGACTTTCTTTGGCTGATATGAAAATTCAACATGAAACCAAGAGAATTTTGAAAGACTGAACTATCAGTGTCATACTCTACCATCTCCTACTGATGCTCAGGGTCAGCAAGACTTAGTCTCACATCATCAGGTACTTTTACCATACAACTCTTCAACATCAGCATCTCCTAATAGTACAGATCCCAGGAAGGATAAAGTTCCTCCTTAATTGTCCAATGTGATGTAGGATCCTCTGCAGCTACCATAGCTAGTGGATGATCAGACTTCTTGCAGGATCTATATTCCAATTATATACTTGATTCCCCAGACACAAGAATCCAGACATGCATTCCTCTGAATACTCTAGCAGATGTTTTGCTCAGTATAGTATTTCGAAGATTCAGGTGAGAAAATGGTATCACTATACATAGTGGGAGTGACATTCCTGTTCTCAGACAAAAGACTCTGCCAAAATACCCAAAGATTTGTTCTTTTACCCTACACCCAATTTCTCCACTGCCAAATCTGGAGACATCCATGATCTTCTGTCAAATCAGCTGCTGGTTAGATCTACTGTGTTGGCAAGAGCTTGTTACAAGATGTCACCCAGGACATCAACATGGAAGATTGTGAAGAAGCAGTGGCACTGGGATGGGACTTCCAATCTAGATGAAGAGCTTGAAGGCCAAGTGGCCCAGGTGGTATGAGATAAAGGTGAGGGATTATAGACTGACCTACTTCCTTCTTACTATGTCTGACATTAGTCCAGTCCCTTCCAGAGATTTGCAGAGTCAGGAAAAACTGGATATGGATGGGTATAGTCCTGCTGGACAACCCAACCCACAAACCACTCTCCTCCCTTATTAGCCAAGATTTATTTAAAATATAATTTATTAAAACCACAAGGTAAACTTTGCCTTTTAGTTTTAACACTGTTAGATAGAAACATTAATGGGATCTTTTCTATTTCAAATGCCACTGTAAACTAAGTTGCTCATAGATAATGTTATAATGTTGTATTGGTTAATGAACAGCAGGATGAAAAGAGACATGAAGACCAATAGAACATACACTCCAGTGAGAATGGCAATTATCAGAAAAGGTAAACTTATACATTGCTGGTGGGACTGCAAATTGGTGTAACCACTCTGTAAAGCAGTATGGAGATTCCTTAGAAAATCTTGAATGGAACCACCATTTGACCCAGCTATCCCACTCCTTGGCATATACTCAAAGACTTAAAATCAGCATACTACAGTGACACACCAACTTCAATGTTTATAGCAACTCAATTTACAATAGCTAAAATGTGGAATTAACCTAGATGCCCTTCAATAGATGAATGGGTAAAGAAACTGTGGCATATGTACACAATGGAATATTATTCAGCCTTAAAGAAGAATGAAATTATGGCATTTGCAGATAAATGGATGGAGTTGGAGAATATCATGCTAAGTGAAATAAGCCAATACCAAAAAACCAAAGGCCAAATGTTTTCTCTGATATGTGGATGCTGATTCAGTTAGTTGAGTCCTCAAAACCAGGGATGGAATCACCACATGATCCAGCTATTCCACACCTGGATATTTTCCCCGAAAAACTAAAATAAGCATACTAAAGTGACACAGCTACATCAATATCTATACAGCACAATTCACAGTAGCTAAATTATGGAAGCAACCCAGATGCCTATCAATTGACAAATGGATTAAGAAATTGTGATATATATATATATATATATATACATATATATATATATATACAAATTGTGATATATATATATCACAATTTCTTAATGTGTGTGTCTATATACACACACACAATTGTGATATATATATATATATATATATATATATATATATATATATATATACAAATTGTGATATATATATATCACAATTTCTTAATGTGTGTTTCTATATACACACACACAATTGTGATATATATATATATATATATATATATATATATATATATATATATATATATATATATAAACAGAGAGATCAGGGAACAAATTCTCTACTGAAAATTTGATTAACAAATTCATGAGGATGCATTTCCAGAAACGGAAGTTTCTGGAATGAATTTCTTTCCTTTATTCTTTGTCTCAGGTCTGCAACTTCCTGTCTAGCAATAATGAGATTTTGTTCAGTCTCCTGAAGTCTCAGACAGTCATCAAGGGCTTTCCATTCCAAGGACAGAATGATTCCTTTCTGTTCTACTTTGAGATCTTAGAATCACTTTCAGTGAATCTCTTGACTCTTTATTTTCATGGTTCATCAGATCATTGGATTCAGAATTTTCCAACTCTTACTGTAAATCAAGATTTATATTGACAGAAATAAACCCAAATATTCCATTTCTTTTTGGTGATGCTGTTTAACCATTTCATTTTCTCTCTCCCCAGGATAGCTATCTGCCCTCTTGATGGAAAGTTCTTTGACTGGGGCACCTTAGTTATATCCTCTCAGGCAAGCTTTCTTCATTTCTTTGACAATGCTATTATAGAATAAATCTTTCCCACTGTCATGAATGTTTAAATACATATTTGATTTTGCAACAACTTTCAGTTTCTTCCTAGATACTCTGGCCTTGTTAGCAGCATGAGTTTCATTCTCTGGTTCCCTGATTGCATATTCTCACCCAGATCCTTTCTTCCCAGAAGACCTTTCCCTTCTGTGATCTTGAGCCACTCTTCCTGTAGATACACGGCCTGAATCTTCATACAGAACATAAAGCTCACTATGGACAGCCTGGGTCTTTTATCAGTTGCTGGTAAACATTTTAACCATGATTTCATTTTATGTTCTTGTGTTTTGATGTCTGTCCTTTCTTGGTCCAGAGCTTGGATCCTTCAAAGACATCTTCTCTTCTTGTTTTGAACATCGACATTTTTCTTTTCTCCTGTGTCTTACCACAATACATATGATACTCCTCTTCACAGGCCTGAAAAAATCCGAGTCATCAGCCACTTCTCAGTTTTCATCTTCTTTCTAAACTAGGATGAAACTGATCAAGAGCATTACATTTTACTAAAGCTACTGCTGAACTGCTACTGGAAGGTTCCTTGTCTCCCTGTAGAGAAAGTCTTTCTCTGAATCTTCAACATCTGCATCTCCAAATCCCAGGAAGGATGAAGTTCCTCCTTAATTGTCCAATCAGATGTAAAAGCAAGATAACCATGAGCCCTTGAACTATCTAAACACACTCCATTATCTCCCACTGACATCCAGAGACACTGAGACTCAGCATCATATCATCAGGGGCTTCTGCCATGAAATCCTCCAGGGTTTCTTGGGTTTAATAAAAGTGCCTTCCATCAGCATGTTGGACTTGCCCCATAGTAGCCTAATATGATACAGAGGTGCCTAGAGACACAGTTTACACACTCTCCACTCTACTCTTGACTCTGTTTCCTTGAAAGAAATGGGTATTCATTTTCTTTGGAAATCATATAAAGGTGTTATGATCACTTTTTATTTCACAGAGATATGTAAATAAAGCTTCTTTGGATGACCTTTTGGAGCCAAAGTGTGAAATGGGAACTTTAAGCCCTGAGCGATTCTATAGGATGAGCAGAAGTCCCTAGGCCCTACCATCTAGCAGAAAAAACATGGGACAGCCCTGCACTCTGCTGGCTATGTTTTGAACTACAGGCAATGAATACACAGTCTAAGAAGGAAAGCTTTTGAGGAATATTCATGACATTGAGCCAGAGACCTGAGGGACATGGAGGGGAAAAGGGAAATCTAGGCAAAGAAAACAGCTTAGGCATATGATCCTGATCTTCAGTGATGACCAGTGTGCGTCCAGCACACCTGGAACTTCCCAGGCATTAAGAATCATGTAGATGGCAGGTCAGCTTCTAATGGCCTTCCCCAGGGCATTGTCTTCCTAGGTGTGGACTCTAGTCTCCAACCTTAAGGTCCTGGGCTCACAGCTGAAGCTGAAGTCACACTCTCAGTGATTTGGTATCTGAACTCTGGAAGGAGGATTGGGACTCTGAACCAGCTACCTCTGTTCTGGTCTCCTGATTTTGTATGCCTACTCTTTAGTTGTGACCTTGGTTCCAGCTGCTGGAACTGATTCTGGGCAGTGATCTTGGTTTTCTAGAGAAGATACACCTTTATGCTCTGTAAATTGGATCTTAATTAAGGGTCACTGGCTTTGTTTGAGGCTTGCTTGGCCCTGTGGCTCTGGGACTTGTTGACACCTGGCCTCTGGGTTCCAGGAGGTTGGTTTATTTCTCTGAGTTTTTCATTCAGTGATATACAGGGCGAGATAATAGGAACCACTACATCAGTATCTGCTTGGCAGTCCCCAGGACTAGGACAGGGTCTTCTCCCTCCTGAACTGGATGACTTTTGGAAGTGAGTTCACCTTCCTGAAAAGAGACTCTGCTCTTACTAAGTGGTTGGTCTTCAGAAGTGACCTCACTTATCTGAGCCTCAGTTTTCTTATCAGTAACATGAGGATCTGAAAAGCACACACATACAAGTAATTCCTGTTTAGTTGACAAACATGACTAACTTGTCCTAGCAATGCTATTTTGAGGAAGCAGTTCTCCTGCCAGCCTCTCAAGACCAGGGGCATCCTATGGGACTTCTGAAAACTCCCTGGAGGAAGTGCTTCCATTATTCCCAGCCAGGGGCAAGGAGTGGAGCCCTGCTCTGTGGTGGTGAGGAAGAGAAATGGGCCTTCCCAGGTATATTTCCCTACATCTTTACCCATTCAGCTCACACTGACCCGGCCCTCCTGCCATCCTCAGGCCAGGGCAGACCAACTCCACTGCACAGGCCAAGAAGCACAGAGCTCTCCTCCATCTTGTTAGCACCTCTGACCCTGAGGCCTCCATCAGGCAATTGTGAAATTGACATTTCAAGAGGCAAGTATGAATTTATTTCCAGAAAATGTTATTTTTGGTTTTTTTGTTTTGTTTTGTTTTTTACTGTGGATTGAACTTGGGGCATTCAATCACTGAGCCATATCCCTATCCCTATTTTGTATTTTATTTAGAAACAGGGTCCCCCTGGTCAGGGTTGCTCAGCACCTCACCATTGCTGAGGTTGGCTTTGAACTCGCAATCCTCCTGCTTCAGCCTTCCTGAGCCACTGGCACTACAGGCATATGCCAGTGCACCTGGCCAGAAAATGCTGACTTTTGATGCTGAAATCATTAAAATGCTGAACTATGGTCAGATAAACACTAATAGTCACAATACTAAGCTCGTAAAAGATACCACAAACAAGCTGTGCTAAATGATTTTCCCTGGCCAGCTCTGAGCACCTATGTAGCCACCATTGGACTTTCCAGGGCCTTCAGCATTGCCCAGGGCTGTATCCTCCATGTCATACCTACCAGACATCCACTTCCACCTCCTGACTGCAGAATCAGTTGGTCTCTGGCCTGTTCAATTTTCTGCCCCTTCTATAGCCCCCTCTTTCCCCTCTTGGCTTGTTTCTGTTCCTCCCATTGTCCTTTTCCTGCAGGGTTTTGCCTAGTCTGTGTCCCATTCTGAATCAGCTGTCCTGAATTGCAATCATCTTTGCTCTTTCCTTTGAGATGCAGGCACCATTGACTGCCCATCTTGAAGAAAGAGCTGGAGACTTAGGAGATTTTGACTCATGACTAAGACTTTAAGATCTGTGTGCTCTAGGACAAACCACTTATTCTAACACAAAATAAGGTTTTAACCTCATACTGTTTCTCTGGGGGTGTTATGAGAAGGATAAAGAGTGAAAATGAGAATGCCAATACAACACTTATAGTTAAAAAGAGTTGTTTTGTCTTGTTGTGTTTTTTTTTTTGGGGGGGGGGGCATTTGTTGCATCACAGAGTCCTACATCAGGGGGAACCATGGAACCTCTCCACAACAATTTAAAAGAAGGATTGAAGGGAATTTGGGTTTGTGCTTTGTGATTCTGAGGAGAACTCAAGGAAGTGAGAGACTGGTCTGGACTGGATGCTGTCAAGAAACAGGATGTCTTTATTTTTTCTAGAGGTAGGGAGGAACAAAGAGGGGCTACCACCACAGTTGATACAGAAGCAGGAGTTACTCCTGCTAACCAGGACAGAGGCCTGTTGGCCATAGTTGTGGTGTGTATAATGACTTTTCCTGAATAAATGATCAAGATTTTGTGTGTTAAAATTTTTGTCTTATAAAGAAATCCATGAGCAATATTTTTTGTAATATATTTTCTGGATTTTGACATGGTGATAATGTTGGACTCATCAACAAAGTAGGGAGTGTTCCTTATTCCTCTTTTCTGCAAAAATTTGTAAAAGATTGATTTAATTTATTCTTTAATCTTTAACAGAATCCACCAGTAAACCATCTGAGACTAGAGTTTAAGATGGTTTTACTAATTTTGATAAGAAATTCACTTTCATTGGTAGATAAGGAGCACTCGAAATTCTCCACTTAATCTTGCCAAGTTAGACAAATTTATTGACATAAAGTTTATAGTTATCCTTGATTATACTTTTGAAATTTATTAGGACCAGTAGTGATAGGCCTTTTTTTAAAAAAATCACTGATATTGCTAATTTTTGCTGTTTGTAAAGACCTTCACAGACATTGATAAATATGTTTTGATTTGTTGCCTAAGATCATAGGTGGTAAATTATCAAAAGAATTGGAACTACAATTCAAGTGTCTCATCACAAAAAATCTAAACAATATTTTCCAACATGTTTTTTCAAATGGAAAAGATAATTATTTTTGTGAATCTTGAAGTAGTTTTTTAAAAATATTGTTTTAGTTGTTGATGGACTTATTTTATTCATTTATTTATATGTGGTGCTGAGAATCAAACCCAGTGCCTCACACATGTGAAGCAAGCACTCTACCACTGAGCCACAATCCCAGCCCCTTGGAGTAATTTTAATTAGAATAAATAATTGCATGAGCTATAGTAGGTCCTACATAAAAACTTCGGAAGCAAGAAAAATCAGATGTAAGCACAAAAGAGATGTTCCTTTTAATTTTCATAATACTGGTTGACTATGCTGTCATACCTTAATTTCATTTTATTATTATTTGCGGTGAATGGTAACATGAAAAAAATCAAGGAGGCAATCACCCCTATGTGGCGACATTCTTTGTCAAGACAGCAGAGGGTGCTCTTCCACTGAGAAATTACACTAGCCACTAAGAATTATGTTTTAAGATGTTTACTGGGTAGCAAGAAATGTCTTTTAATAAAATTATTATTTTGATGGTTTAGTTCGAATTGTTGGTTTTCAAGGGAGGCCATGCCTGGAATTTAAGGAATGTTAGTAATATTCCTGTTCATTCACTCATCTTTGAAAACATTATGAAAGCTCTTCTGGTCTTCCAAAAAAATGATAATAATCTACACACATATACATAAAACATTGGTGAGGAATTTAGGGAAACACTAAAAAAATTGACTCTTTCCCAAATATGCTCAATATTTTTTCAGAGGCAGTTAGAAACAAAATTTTATGGGAAATTTGAACATAGAAAAAAATAACACAGTGAGCTATAACCTCTGTCATTCTCTGCTACCCTCTCCCTTGTGCTGTAATACATACTTAATGATTATAAAGCCTGTTAATCTCATAGCACCAAATAAATCCTATCTTATGTGTGTATTGGAAAATCAGGACTTTTTCTTAAACATAGCAAACTGTACCATTATTATACCTTTTAAAATTAACAATAATTTTCTTAGTATTTCTCAAATACAAAGTGATTACCATATCATAGATTTTCATGTTTTGGTTGAATGTCTCCAGAAACGGTGTATGCATTTCATGTGATTATAAAGAATACTTCTATTTTTCCTTTCTTATTTTAAAATTACATTTACTTTGTCGCACCTGGCCACACACTCTGAAAGCTTATTATGAGTAAACAATTTCAAACCCCATGTCACACTACTAAGTCAGAATATAGAGAATTGATATGGTAGGACTGATTTCTGGGTGTTTTCTCTTCTTTTTCTAGGAGAGGCACAACATCTAGTTCTATCTCCTTTTATGATATTATCAGCTATTGACAACCATTATCAGCCATTGATAAGTATTGCTTTTACCTACTAATTTACTTAAAAGCTTGAAAAATTATGACGTATTTATTCTATCATTTTGTACTTTATTATATAAGATAATTTAATAAAGGGGAATTTCACATCTACTATTTTATTGCTTTAGAGTTGAAATTCATGAAAAAAATAAAACTTAAATAAATATCTAGCATGTTAACATTTGGACATTACTGTTATTCTTTAAAAAAAAAAAAAAAACAGTGTTCAAAATAGTGAGTTGGCCCTTAAGCAAAGGAGCTTTGGGGGAAGGAAAATGGTTTTCCTCTGCCCTTCAAATTTCTTTGGCTGAGCTTCAAATTAAAATGACATGAGATGTATCAATAGGAGAAAAACCATGTGAGGATCCAAGAAGGGGCATATGATTGAAGCTTATAGAGCATTTCAAGCTATTTTGATGGTTTAGCTTTGAACTTGGGGTGGGGGGTTGATAGAGACAAGTTATGGGAGGACAAGAGGACAAGAGGAGGAAACATATGATGAATAAAAATGCTTTATTATATAGAGTTTAAGAAAAATCTCCCAGGTAATAAAAGTGTTCTGGAGCAGCCTTCTTCCTGATACAGATAATTATACTAATGTGGATTTCCTTTATGGATGTAAATTTTTTTTTTTTTTTTAATAAAAGAGCAGCTTTTCAGAGCTAACACTGTGTGTACAGTTTCTCAGAAAAACCATCCCCAAATATGGCAAGGCAGTATATTTGAGGGTGGCATAGTCTCATCTCCTATAGTCATATTTTTGGGATAGTGTGTCCTGAAGTCTAAAGGTATCCAAAGATGTGTTGTATATTTTGGAACATAATTATAAACTCACAGGATTTTAAAAATAATGCTTGATTATTTTAATTCACCACAGTTCTAATCTTATCCCCAACTTGTCTCATCTTTTACTATTGGAATATGTATGAAGCTGGCCCTGATTCATTTTGACATGACCATGTCCCCAGTCATCTCTGATATATTTCCTTGCTTTCTGTTGTCAGAAAATATTCTTGGCTTTTTCTGTGCATTTCCTGTCTCAGCCCTGCAATCAAACATTCTTCCAGTGATTCCTAGCTTGATTTAGTCAGAAATGGTATTTTGAGACCAATCACCTGTATACTAGTGGTGTTCATTGCTACTGAATAACCACTGGACATTATGTCTAGAAAATTTTAGTGGACAAAGCTAAGAAATGTATATTTTAAGAACATACATATTATATACTTATGTCAATAATTTCAATTTTATTTGTAAATACAGAATATTTTGGCTAAATTCTCAGATATTATTGTTATAAACCTTTTTATCATGAAAATCTTGACTCCTAATCATATTAACAAAATTAATATTTTTTTCAACTACACTTGCTAAATAGTTTAAGAATAAAAATCTAAAATTATCACTAATGTTTTAAATTATATAAAATGGTTTTAAGAGTTTTTGCTCTGTTTTACAATTATTTTGTCCTCAGGACTTATCTCACTAAGAATGTACAATCAAATTACTGTGCTTTAGAGTAACCTGAAATAATTCCTGATTGTGTGGTGATTACCAACTGAACATGAAGTTATACCTATTTATTTTGTTTTCATTTTTTATGAATATCTTCTGACTTTAATACTGATTTACCTTTTCATGATTATGTGTATCTTTCTAATTGTCCCAAAGCCAAATCTAGGAAGCAAGATATATTCTGAGAAGTGCAGCTGTGTGGACCCTATTTTTTTTTAACATAATGTTTGGTTTATTTCACAACATAGAATAACAGCTAAATCAGGTCAAAAGTGGAGATGTTATAGGATAAAATGAAGACAAAATAAAAAAAAACCTGGAATGTTTTTATAGCTCCCTAAAATGAGATGCAGCATGGCTAAGTTTACTTTCCTCAACCTGCTTTACTGATTTTAGGAAATACTGTATGATTTATGCGTCATCCTTTACTAGGTTGTGAATACACTATGATACTTACTGTGAGCAATACTGCCACACTCTGGGTGGAGGGGTGAAGAGAAGCAGATGTTGGCACAAATGATTTTATCTTTATTTTTTATGTTTGAATAAATTTTTATTTCAATTATTTTATTTTGTTTTTAATTGATAAGGCTTTGGGTAACTGCTCTTGTTTTTCCTGTTGTGTGTTATATGAAGAAATAATTGATCTTTTGTTTTATATTTATCTTTATTTGGTTATAAGAACACTTAGTGTGAGATCTGCCCACTTAATAAGTGATCAATACAGTATCCTCAACTTGGCACAATATTATATAATAATTCAGTATAACTGATTTACCTTGTATAAATGGGATTTTACACTCAAAGGACAGTAATGCCACATTTTCTACCTGTCCCCAGATCCTGGCTACTACCATTCTACTCCATTTCTATGAATTCGATTATTTCAAATACTTCATATAAGTGGAATCATGCATTATTTGTCCTTCTGTGGTTGACTTACTGTACTTAGTGTAACGTCCTCCAGGCCCATCCATGTCGATGCATATAACAGAAGTTTCTAGGTTTTTTCCCCTCCAAAGGCTCAATAATTTTGCAACATTTGTATATACTGCGTTTTCTTTATCCACCCCTAGTGAATATTCATGTTGTTTCCTAGCTTGACTATTGTAGTAATGCTTCAATGAACTGGGAATACAAATATATTTTAAAGAGCCTCATTTAAATTCTTCTGAATATATTCCCAGAAGCAAGATTGGTGAATCATATGGTCATTCTTCTTTCACTTCTTAATGGAATCCATATTGTTTTTCATAGTGGTTGTACCATTTTAACATTGAACATTTTGCATGTCCACAAACAGTGCACAGGATTTCCAACTTCTCTACATACTTGCCAATAGTTATTGTGTGTAAGGGTGTGTGTTAGGGTGTGTGTGTGTGTGTGTGTGTGTGTGTGTGTGTGTGTGTGTGTGTGATAGATATCCTATAAGGTGTGGTGAGATACTTCATTATTTCATTTTGATGTTGCTTTATATTCCCTGATGATTAGTGATATTGAGAATTGTTTTATATACCTACTGGTCATTTGTAAGTCCTCTTGGGAAGCATACCTTTTTATATTCTGAGCCCAGTTTTTAATTGCTTTGTCTTTTTTTTTCTTTTTTGCTATTGAGATGCAATGATTAATTTTTGATGTGACACTGAAAGCACAAACAACTAAAATGGAATCAGGTAAGTGGGACTAGAGTAATCTAAAGATTTTCACAAAAAAAGGAAATAACCACTAGACTGAAAAGGCGATTTATGGAGTGAGAGGAGATATTTGAAAAGCGTGTATCTGATAAGGCTTAGTATCCCAAATGTATAAAGGACCCCTACAACAAAAAATTAATACATCCAACCAAAAACCAAATAACCCAATTTTTATAATGAATAAAGAACTTACCAGCCTTAGAAATATGAGCAGTCATATTGTTAGTTGTTTTTCTCTTCATTAAAATGAGAAAAAAATGAATAAGATAATATTTCAAATTGTTTCTATGAGTGAAATTCTCTTCTAATACTCATGTGACAGATAATTTCAAAAGATGACCACCATCAATTTCTTCACTTTCTGTACAAACATGCATACTACTCCTTATATTGAAATGAATCCTCATGTCCATTTTCTTAAATCTGGGCTGCCTTTAATGACTATTTTGTGAATAGAACTTAGATGTAATTTCTGGGATTCCCAAGTCTAAGTAACAAGAATCATTTCACCTTTATCTTGTTTCTTAAAACACTACTTCTAAAGGAAGCCATTATCCATATAAGAAGTCCAGTTTTCCCAAAGAAAGACAAGCAAGCTGCACAGAGGAACAAAGCTCATTTAGCCTTTACCTATTCCTATCATCTCTGCTAAAGCCTCATATATGTGAGTTGTCTTGTCTGTCACACTCAGCCAAGCTTTAAGGTGACTCCAGACCTAACTGCCATCTTATTACAACCACATGAGACAACCCAAGAAAGAATCGTCTAATCCCAATCAACCTAAGAATAAATTATTGTTTTAAGCACTACCATTTCAGGTAAAATTTGTACAATAGTAGACAATCAAAACAGCATATGATCATTGCTATCAGAACTAGTAATCTGACAAAAGTAAATGAGATTCATTTTTACTGTGGGAGAATAGCATTGAAGGTTTTTGAGTAAGGTCTTGAAGGATATGAAAACATACTGAAGGAAAATATGAAGACAAGATTATATACAGGATATCTGGGGACAACTTATTATCAAGGGTATTTTAATATATAGTTCAAAATTAAACATATGAATATTTTTGTAGTTTTATTAAATAAAAAAACATACCACCAAAGTTAAAAATAATGATAAAAGAAAATATGTTCCAATATTCATATGCTTTGGTAGATCTGACTTTAACTAAGAACAGCATTTAGAGTATTGAATGGGAAGTGTTTTCTACATAACTTTCAAAGCATTTATCCATTCTTGGTTTTCTCTAGCTTCTCCATTTTAAGTGTTAGAACCAGATGTTCTCTAAGGCAAGCTCAAGGGTTCTGGTATTCTAGTTTCACAAGCTCTAGAAACAAGATAAGTAGATAGTATGTTGCTTATATTTGGGGGAAATTGATGAATCTGAATTGGTTCCAAGAAAGATCATCTCCCCTCTGCCTGTACTACAACATCAGAGAAAACTTCAGGCTAAGCAACTTTATCTTATTTTGTTTTGTTTTAGCTTATCAGTATGGCATGACCATTTTTCACATCTTTAAATGTGCCTTTGAAATATGACTTATATTAAATATTCCCCATCCCTGTGTCTTTATCATATTTAACCACTCCTCTATAGATGGACATTGGGTTATTAGCTTTTCTTTTACATTTTGATGATCATCCTTAGACTGGACTAGTAGTACACATTCATGAAATTTTACTTAAGAAATGGAGAGATCCATTTAAGAAATGGAGAGATCTTTATGGTATCCCTTCTTCCTGAATATCTATGATAACAAATAAAAGATAGCAAATAAAATTATCTATAGTTGAGAATATATAATAATTTAAGACATACTGCACCCCAATTTCTCTCCTAATCATTATTTCTCTTCAACCTGCTTCCAAGTACAAGTGCTATAAATCTTAAAATAGGGTACAAATTTGAAAGGGCTGAATTTTAAAAGTTCTATATTAGAGACATCTACAATATTGAGTCAAACATTGTAATAATGACCCTGACTCACATTCAGGCAAATAGGAACGTTACTCTGAAACATCATTGTGTAATGTAAGCACTAGGGTGCTTGTTTAAAATTCAGCTTTTTGAGTTCCAGTGTACTGATAGACAGCAAATTCTTTGAAAACCATGGGTGTAGGATATAACTCTAATGAAGACCTCTTATATGTCTCTCACACACAATTGACTAATGTTCAATAAATTATTCTTTAGAAATGCAAATCAAATTCCCTTATATTTATGCTAATTATAATGCTTTTGGGGGTTTACCTTTTCAGGGAAGACATGATTTGCTTTCATCACTCTTCCCAGATGTTTGCTTACTTCCCCCATCCATGAGAATAGGCTACTTTTCAAATCTTGTGTTTAAAATGGTTGACTGGAAGAATATTTTCAGTAATATAATTGATCAATATAAATCAGTCTAAAGGTTTTACATCACTAAAAACAATTATACAGCTTGCTGAAGCAGAGAACAAAGTGAGATGCCTGAGAGGTCTATAGAAAGATTGGATCACCAAACACCAGGAGGAATGTGAAACATTTGAACCCCAGTACCACCTGTCCCCAGGCAATCTGATGCTCCAGAATCATTCTCCACTTTTCTTTCTGGAGATATCTGGAGATAGTGATATCTGGCTTCATCAATTATATGTTATTACAATGAAGAAACTAAGAGTAGATTTAAGTGACTTCCCAAGATCATAAAACTAGTGAGTGACAGAGCAAGAATTGAACATATGCCATTCTGGCCCCAGAAACTCAACTCAGAAATATTTTCTTGAACACTGATGTTGTCTCCTCAATTATCATCTAAGGTGCCAATATTTAAATCATTAATGCCAATCATAGTTAAATACACTAATTTAAAATTTGGTCTTTATTTTTGTTATATTAAATGAAAATTAGCACAATTTATAGTTTGTCTTCCATGTCTTAGATAATTTTCATCATTTATAAATATGTAAAACAAATTGTGTTGAACTTCAACATTAAAAAAAAAAAATTGAACCCAGGGCCAAAACCACTGAGCCACATCCCAACCCAGTTTTTTTTTTTATGTTTTACTTTGAGACAGAGTCTTACTAAGTCCTTAGGTCCTCTTTAAGTTGCTGAGGTTGGTCTCAAACTTACAATCCTCTTGTCTCATCCTGCTGAGTCGCTGGTATTATGCATGCACCACTGTGCCCAGCAAAATTCAACATTTGGAATGAAAAATAAAACATCAGTCCTTTTCAGTACTGTATACTCAATGCCATTTGCCTTTATCTGCATTCTTGTAAAAGCAATCTTAGGTTAACAAATGAACTTTAAAGATAGGAAAATAAAGGTTTTGTAGCTGTGGCTTTTCAAATAGCAATGAAATTAGCAACATTTTTCTGCTGATCTACTCTAAGCAGCACAGACTATTTGAGGATCTTCATTTTTATAGTAAAATTGATAATACCCTCACAATATAAACCTCCACTATTATAGCAACATGAAATACAATTTTAAATGCTTTTGAATTAATTGTTTAAATGTATCTTATCTATATTTAATTCAGCATACTATAAAAGGCATCAATCTAAAGGAACATTGTTAATTGTTTTTTAACATCATCATTATGGATTTTCATCAATAATAAGTGTTCAAGCTGCCCTTCATTTATTACTTAAGTATTGTCTTTATATGGTATTTTCTTGTCTCTCAAATAACTAAATCATTTAATGTTTCCTAAGATATACAAATATATCCCTTAAAGATTCTTGTAGTATCTAAAACCAAAAATTAGTAGTAATTTCTTCTCCAATTATTTCATGTCTCTTTAAAAATATATTGCTATTGCCAGGCATGGTGGAGCACACCTGTAATCCCAGCAGCTTGGGAGGCTGCTTGTGTGTTCAAAGCCAGCCTCAGCAAAACGAGGTGCTAAGTAACTCAGTGAGACCTTATCTCTAAATAAAATACAAAATAGGGCTGTGGATGTGGCTCAGTGGTTGAGTGCCCTTGAGTTCAATCCCTGGTATCATGTCTCCAACACAATATATATATTATAGTATGTGAGGATAAAGTTCTAATTCTTCATTAGACCTCATGTGACATCACCCTACTGTGGTGAAGGTACTTTGCTAATCCAAGATGGAAATGGAAGTCAGTCTCCATTTGGTTTTCTTGTGGATGAGGGCTTACTGGTACCTTGTGGGGTTGGAAGTTCTTGATCTCTACTGGATGTTCTCTGACAACCAGCCTGGCAGGGAGGTAGGAACATCTCATTGTAGACTCAGGGTGAAGTGTTGACTTCTACTAAAGTTTGGCTGTCTGAAGTTTGAGGTGGAGCCGTTCTAAGTACAATTTTTAAGTATATTTTTTATAAACTTTCTAAATACATTTTTATAAACTTTCTAAGTACAATTTTTATAAACCTTACATCCCTTTTTAATCAACTGACAGACGAAAGTCATGGCATTTCTAGGAAAATCAAGTGTAAAGCAATTAAATATGATTTTTTAAAACTTTTACATTAGGAAAGATAAAGTAGAAAGATTCCTCTTTATTCCTTCTGGTTAGTACAATTGAAAGTGCTAGACATTGCTATAAACATGAGAGCTATGAAGTACACCATAATCAATTGGGATTCATCCCAGGGATGCAAGATTGATCTAACACACGAAAATCAATAAATGTAATGCATCACATCAGCAGGCTCAAAAATAAGAATCATATTACCATCTCAATAGATGCAGAAAAAGCATTTAACAAAATACAGCAACACTAGAAAAATTAGGGATAACAGGAACATATCTCAGTATTCTAAAAGCTACCTATGCTAAGTCCCAGGCCAACACCATTCAAAATGAAGAAAAATTGAAGGTATTCCCTCTAAAAACTGGAACAAGACAGGGATGCCCTCTTTTACCACTTTTATTTAACATAGTTCTTGAAACACTGGCCAGAGCAATTAGACAGATGAAAGAAATTAAAGGGATATGCCTAGGAAAAGAAGAACTTAAATTAACACTATTTGCTGATGATATGATTCTATGCCTAGAAGACCCAAAAAGTTCAACCAGAAAACTTCTAGAACTAGTAAATGAATTCAGCAAAGTAGCAGAATATAAAATCAAAACCCATAAAGCAAAGGCATTTCTGTATATCAGTGACAAATCCTCTGAAAGGGAAATGAGGAAAACTACCCCATTTACAATAGCCTCAAATAAAACAAAATACTTGTGAATCAACTTACCAAAAGAGGTAAAAAATCTATACAATAAAAACTACAGAACCCTAAAGAAAGAAACCAAAAAAGACCTTAGAAGACGGAAAGACCTAACTTGCTCTTGGATGGGCAGAATAAATATTATAAAAATGACCATACTTCCAAAAACACTATACAGATTTAATGCAATTCTGGTCAAAATCTCAATGGCATTTCTCATAGAAATAGAAAAAGCAATCATGAAATTCACCTGGAAAAATAAGAGACCCAGAATAACTAAAGCAATCCTTAGCAGGAAGAGTGAAGCAGGTGGCATCACTATACCAGACCTTAAACTATACTACAGAGCAATAGTAACAAAAACAGCATGGTATTGGCACCAAAATAGACTGGTAGACAAATGGTACAGAATAGAGAACACAGAGACTAATCCACAAAATTACAATTATCTAATATTAGACAAAGTTGCCAAAAACATGCACTGGAGCAAAGATCGCCTTTTCAACAAATGGTGCTGGCAAAATTGAAAATCCCATATGCAACAAAATGAAATTAACCCCCTATCTCTCACCATGCACAAAACTCAACTCAAAGTGGATCAAGGACTTAGGAATTAAATCAGAGACCCTGTGTCTAATAGAAGAAAAGTAGGCCCTAATCTCCATCATGTGGGATTAGGCCCCAACTTCCTTAATAAGACTCCTATGGTGCAAGAATTAAAATCAAGAATCAATAAATGGGATGGACTCAAACTAAAAAAGTTTCTTCTCAGCAAAAGAAATGATCTGTGAGGTGAATAGAGAGCCTACATCTTGGAAGCAATTCTTTACCCCTCACACATCAGATAGAGCACTAATCTCTAGAGTATACAAAGAACTCAAAAAGCTAAACACTAAATAAGCAAATAATCCAATCAATAAGTGTGTCAAGGATCTGAACATACACTTCTCAGAAGAGGATATACAATCAATATACAATATACAATCAATCAACAAATATATGAAAAAAAATATTCATCATTGCTAGCAATTAGAGAAATGCAAATCAAAATCACTCTAAGATATCATCTCACTCCAGTCAGATGGCAGCTATTATGAAGACAAACAACAGTAAGTTTTGGCAAGGATGTGGAGAAAAATGTACACTCATACACTGCTGGTTGGGCTGCGAATTGTTGCAGCCAAAATGGAAAACAATATGGAGATTCCTTGGAAAACTGGGAATGGAACTACCATTTGACCCAGCTATCCCTCTCCTTGGTCTATACCCAAAGGACTTAAAAACAGCATAACAGCATACTACAGGGACACAGCCACATCAATGTTTATTGCAACACAATTCACAACAGCTAAACTGTGAAACCAACCTAGATGCCCTTCAGTAGATGAATGGATTAAAAAATGTGGCATATATACACATTGGAATATTATTCAGCAATAAAAGAGAATAAAATCATAGCATTTGAAGGTAAATGGATGGTGTTGGAGAAGATAATACTAAGTGAAGTTAGCCAATTCCAAAGAATAAATGCTGAATATTTTCTCTGACATAAGGAGGATGATTCACAGTGGTGTAGGGAGGGGGAATATGGGAGTAACAGACAAACTCTAGGTAGGTGAGAGGGGTGGGAGTGGAAGGGAGAGGGAAGGAGGTTAGAAATGATGGTGGATTGTAATGAATACCATTATACAAAGAAAATTGAGTATGAAGATACAAATTGATGTGAATATACTATATATACAACCAGAGATATGAAAAACTGTGCTCTATATGTGTAATATGAATTGTAATGCATTTCACTGTCATATATAAAAAATCAATAAAAAACACATGGGGAAGAGAAAAAAAATGAACTAGGGAAGCGTCTTTGAACTTTAGGAACAACACATTAGTAAATTCTCTGGGTTTTCCTTTTTTTCTGATATATTTCAGACTGGGTTCTGCTGAAGATGCCAGCCTAGAAATGTAAATGGATAAAAAAATAAATAAAAGTAAATAAATACCCCAAGAGTAGCTGAGTATCTGAGCCAAAGTTCTAGGAGAAGGACAATCTAGTAAGAAGAAAAACTTTTAGGTAATAACTGTTCACTCAACTCATGCAGGAAAACAGGGACTCCACCCAAATTTCAAAGAGTCAAGCCTTTAGACTTCACCCTGAGGCTATAATGCTTCAAACTCCCTGCCAGTCTGGTTCTCAGAAAAGATCTATTAAATATCAAAAACTTTTATCCCCACAGGGATATAACAAGTTCTCATACCCAAGAAAACCAAATGTGGACCTGAACTTCCATTTCCAGCTTGGTTTAACAAAGTGCTACACTGAGATGATGTCATAAGAGATCTAACAAAAAGTTAGAACTTTCACCACCACCCAGCAATGAAAAGTCCACATAGGCTCCACATGGTGTCAATTGAAGACCAGTGGGGAACAGCAATGGGGCATCCTCTTCTTGCTAGCAAGAGCAAAATCTTACTGGGAAGCCTGCAGTTTCACCTCCATTATTCAGAATAACACAGAGACTGTCCTGCAGGTATAAATGGAGGTTGATTGGTAATTTGTACTTCCACCTCAATGGCACTAAGAGGCAGTATATATAGTTCCCTTTCCAGCAGTGTGTCAAATGAGGCAGGCTAAAACACAACTCTTAAATTAGTCATAGAATCTTAAAACACATCAAAATTTTCTTCTAAAAAATCATTCTTCATATCATGAAACAGGAAAATTTTGATAAGAATGAGAAAAGAAAATCAATAGATTCAACAATAGTGTGATAAACATATTACTAAAGCAACCATAATAAAAACATTTCCATGACCAATACAAACATGCTTCAATGCTTCAGACAATCTTTAAAAAGAAGAAATAATGGAGAAATAATGGCAAAAAAACCCCAAAACTGTCTGCAAAAAAAGATACATACACAAGAAAATGAAATGAAAATTTAAAATGAAAAAATATAATAACCATGATAGTAATAATAATTATAATCAAAACCAGTGGGTGGCTTCACCAGCAAAACGCAAAGAATAGACAAAGGACAGAGAAAACATAAGAAACCTAAAGAAACAGAAGTTACCCAACCTGAATTCCATGGGTAAAGCAGAACAACCACAAGAAAGTGAACAGGACTTTCGGGAGCTGTAGGATGACAAGGAAAGATCTAATACTGCTATCCTCAGAGTCCAGAGAGGAGAAGATAGATGCAAGCTGAGAGGAATTCAAAGAAATGATAGCCAAAGAGAGAGAGAGAGAGAGAGAGAGAGAGAGAGAGAGAGAGAGAGAGAGATAATAGCTAACAAGTTCTCAAACTTGGCAAAAGACATACACATACATATTCAAGAAGCTGAGTAAAACACCAACAGAATACACTCAAAGAAATCCACACCAAAGCCATCATAGTCAGAGTTCTGAACACTAAAGACCAAGTAAATATCTTGAATTCAGAGAGAAATGATATCTAATCTATAGGAGAAAAATAATTGGAATGACAATAGATTTCTCATCAAAATCATGAAAGACAGAAGAGGTAAGTAACACATTGCTCAAGTGCTGAAGAAAAGAGCTGTTAACCCTGAAATCTACATCCAGTGAGAATGTTCCATTAACAATGAAGAGGAGGGGCTGGGGTTGTAGCTCAGTGGTAGCGAGCTCGCTTAGCTCATGCGAGATCCTGGGTTCAATTCTCAGCACCACATAAAAAAAATAAGTAAATAAAATAAAAGTATTGTGTTCAACTAAAAAAATAAATAAATACTTTTTTAAAAAGGGGAAAAATAATGAAGAGAATATCAAGACATTTTCATAAGACTATACCACTAGAAGACTTACCCTAAAAGAACGGCTATAGGAAGGTCTATAAAAATGGAGAAATCAAAAGAATTAGAAACCAAAAATGGCATATTTATTATGTAAAATATTAATTCTTACATTAAGTGTAGGTGGTCTAAAGCCACTATTAAAAGATAAGAGATTGGCACAGAGGAGTAAAACACATGATCCAATTATCTTGTAGAAATATACTTTTTAAAAATAAGTCATTAATTCTCATATCATAAATTACCTGTTAATATGAATACATTAATTAGTAAATTAGTTAATTAGTAAATTAATGACCATTTAAAATATGTGGTTCAGTTTTTATCAGAATCATTTATGTTATCTACAAGGAATACCTACTATGTGTCAAATACCTACTTGGTATTTGAACACAAATGAAGGGATACAGGAAAAGAAGGAAAACTAAAACAAATGCCTGTGAAAATGTGATGAAATTATGAATTCTACTAAAAAAATCAGTAGTTTTAATTTGCTCTGAACAAGATGCCTAGCAGTGGAGCTCCATATGGAATTCTAAATTTTAGCCCTAATTATCTGTACAAAATTGAAATCTATATTTTATTTACAGAATCAGCTGAATAAGGGCTTTTCTCCAAAGAGTTTCTAAATTGACTTTAAGCTTTGAAAAGTTACAAAACAGGTGATTATTCTTAATGAGCCAAAATTAATTTTAGTCAAATTAGATAGGAAGCTCTGACTTTTCACTTACTCCTTTATCAGGGCAGATAATAATGTATTGATCATTTGAAAGTGAAATAAGGATAATATATACAAAATGGTTTTCTTTTTTACAAAGAACAATTAGACTTTTAAGTTTGTCCTGTTTTGAATGAAAAATGATCTTTCATCTATTTTTAATTTTTTATTATGTACCTATATATTCAAGAAAATATGCTGTTGATTTTTTATAAAATTATCATCTTTGTTTTGTTTCCTCCATTACTACAAAACATTTCACAAAATGTTCTGGTCAGTATGTAACAGAACTGACAGATTTAATTGCTAAAAATAAGGATTTACTGTAAGTAGAAAATGTATGAAGCAATAAATCTGAAATATATGACTTAGTATGCATTCATATCCTGTCCATCATCTAGTCACCAATCTCGTGGTATTCTCCATCATGCAAGATCTATTCAATTGCACAAGCAGATGACTTACTCAGATGTAACTAAAACTGATCATCAGTCAACAAATAGCTATTGAATGCTACTTTGTACCAGACGCAGTTCTAATAGATAGGAAAATTAGTCTGTGCTCCCTACTTACAAGAATCTCACCTTGCAATCAAAACAGTTTAAAACACATTTACACGTTAGAGACACAATTAATCATCACTTTGAAAGGCAGTGTAATGAAAGCAAACTTCAGCACAGAGGAGTGACAATGTACCATTTTGTAACCTCCCTAAGCTTGAATATCTCCTGAAGATGAAGATGTTAGGATTACTTTAAGGATAAAATGAGAGTAATATGTATTCATTGACTCATAATAAATGTTCAATATCACTTACTGCTATTGTTATGAACATTATATTATTAATGTGACAGAAGTTTAAGATCAAATGTCCTTGAAATCACAGAGACAGAAAAAAAAAATCACAGAGACCGGAACATTGCTGTCTTTTTAAATGTCTAGACATTATGTGAGTGTCAGGCAGCAAAGCCCAAAGGAAACAGTAGGTGGGGTAAAAGAACATAGAGTTTAGAATAAAAAAGCAAAGAATTCAAAGCTCAGTTTTGCTATAAGGCTGAGTCCTTGGTAACTTACTAAATGTTTCTGAGCCTCACTTTTCTTCCGATATAAATGAAGACAACAAACCTTGTAGCGTTTAGAGAAATAGCTGGGCAGATTCCAATCACCTAAAGTGATTGTTATTCTGCTCAACAAATGAAAGGTTTTCTATAAAAGTTAGCAAATGTAATTATTATTAGTATTATCATAGGTGCAGATTGGACATCAAAATTCTCATTTAAGTGATCTCTTTTCACTTCTAGATGTATTAAACCTTTAATTAGTATTAAGTCTTCCTACAGGTTGCTTTTTCAATGTCTCCCTTCTTATTCAAGTTCAACAGCATTACTATGGGCCTTTTAAGAAATAAACGGATAGAACAAAAATCACTACATCATTTCTATTTTTAGCATAAAAACTTCTTCAAAAACACTATTATATAGAGTTTTACCTTTTAATTTTAAATTTGAAAGTCATAAATTCTTATCTGTTTCCATGTTCACATACTAAGATTGTCACATTGCTACAGTTCTGGGAAGGAGGCCCCTTGGGTTATTATAAATGAGAAGGTTATGATGTACAGTTTAAGCTAATGAAGGTAGGCTTCCAGTCAGGATGTGGAGTCACTCCCTGTGGTGAAGCCATTAAAAATCTAGGGATGAAACATGTCTATAATTAGAGAGGCATTAGGCATTAGTGATCCAGTGACCAGGGATCCTGTGCCCAATGGACTAGTCAGACTGGCTGGCTACCCACGCAAAGCTATTTCCTCCATCAGTCAAAGTCAAAAGCAATGTATCAAGGGTTGGACTCACAAATTCCATTGAGCCAAAACTATCCATATAAAACATAAATAAATAAGTGAGGTTTCTGGAAAATAAGCTTAGAAATTGTATGCAGTTAGAGTAAAACAAAACCAAAGACATAACATCCAGGAAAGCAGCAGATTGAATGGTCAAACAAGGCAAAATAACTCTCAAAACTATGAGTAGCAGATCAGAGGAAGTATCATTCCATGTTTGTTCTAAATCATTTCTTTGGTCTGAAAATAAAAGGGTTGTCCAGAGACAAGTCTTTACATGTCTCTGGAAGACACATTTGTTAAAAGTGCAGAAAGTTTTCAGTGTCAGTGATCCCAGTATATCTTCATTGTTTCAGAGATAAGAACACCAAAGCTGAGGATAAGCAGCTTTGGTGTTCTTAGAATTAGAGTAACCAGTTATCATTTATTATAATGCATTATGCATAGTTTTAAACTACTAGGAAATGCTTCATTCTGTGCCTAATTTGATTTTCAGTCCCCAGTGAAGTAGGGTCTAGGATATAGTCATCTTAAACACAAGGAAATAAAGTAACAGAGAGGATGAGTACCTATCCTTGAAACCTGTTCCCTCCAGGTTCTGTGCTTTTAATAACTGCATATAACATGCATTGTCTAATACCTCATTCTTAGCAGTACTGGTGAAGCCAAGGTTACGATCCAGATCTAATGGTATGAGGCCTGTATTCCTTCCAGTAGGCTAGGCTACAGCCCTAAAAATCCCAAATATATTTATGTGAATTTATTTGCTTACAAATGTGGAAATTCAAAGATACTTAAAAGAAACTTCTACTGGGCTGGTGTCACGTGCCTGTAATCATAGCTGCTGTAGAGGCTGAGGCAGGAGGATCCCAAGTTCAATGCCAGCCTCAACAAAATCGAGGTGTTAAGCAACTCAGTGAGACCCTGTCTCTAAATAACATGCAAAATATGGCAGGATGTGGCTTATTGGCCGACTGCTCCTGAGTTCTATCCCTTGTACCCACCCCCCAAAATGAAAAAAAAAAAAAAATTAAAAAGAAAAATAAACTTCCCTGTAAGAATTGAAATCATTTAGAACCTATTCACTGGGTATTCTAGTAATGTTTTATTTATTTAATCATTTGTTTTAATTGTTTTATTCATTCCATTTGCTTAGGATGGTGCTTGTAACATGCTAGTTGATTAATGAAAATTTGTGAACAGATGGCTTTATTGTGTATGTATGTGATGCTACATACTCTTCCAGGAGCTAGGACAATGGAGACAAAGGTTTGGCAACATAGAAAGTTTTAAATGGTTGAAAGAGCTGTTAAGCAAGAAACAAATATCCAAACTATATTTAAAATAAGGCTATGCAGAAAATAAAACAGGATAAAACTTAAAGCATGAATTAGGGAGGTCTTTGTGGAGTTCTATTGGAAGCATTGACATATGAGCTAAATGCTGCACATTAATGTAAAAAACAAGAAGCTGGCGCCATTGCACAGGACTGTAATCCCAGTGAATTGAAAGACTGAGGCAAGAGAACTGCAAATTCAAGGCCAGCTTCAGTAATTTACCAAGATTTTGTCTGAGCCAGGGGTATAGTAGAGCAGTAATCTCAGGGACTCAGAGGCTGTGGCAAGAGGATCACAAATTCAAGGTCAGCATCAGCAGCTTAGCGAGATCCTAAGAAACTTAGTAAGACCCTGTCTCAAAATAAAAATATAAAAAGGGGTTGGGGATGTGGGTCAGTGTTTGAGTGACCTCCAGTACAAAAAAAAAATGATTTTGTATGAAAAATAAAATTAAAATTAAAAATTATATTTAAAAAAGGTCTGGTGATATAAATTGATGGTAGAGCACTCTTGGGGTCAACCCTGTACAAAACAAAACTCAAGAAAAGGCAAATTGTAGGTAGAGAAAAACAGCAAAAGCAAAGTATGGAATAGAAGGATGATTTTGGCAATTTTGAGAAAAAGAAGAAGTATGGCTTGAGCTTATGGAAGGGTGGGAAGGAAGTGGGAAGGGAGGAAGGAGAAGTGAGCAAAACATGGAGGCCAAAAGCCACTCCTGAATTACTTATTTTTGTTGATTTTGGACTCCCAAACAAAAATATACTAAAATCATTTAATTATTTAAGGTTACATTTACAGGTACCAAGGTTGAAAACAATTAATGAGAGTGGCCATGGTAGAAAGTGCAGAGTTTGATAAAGACGTTAAAGGGAGAGAAGTAAAGCAATGACTTTATGGATCTATCAAATATTTATCAGACATAATACCCTTTCATTGTCAAGGTGATCACTTGTCCCAAGGAGACAAATAATACGTGTTCTCTGATTATTTTTTTAGAAATTACTTATTGATTATTGAGAGCTAATAATTTCTATGTTCATCAATATCCTCCTTGGTACATTGTCTCAACTATAACTAGACAAGCTAGGGAACTCAGAGTAGTTATTTGTACAGCGTTTAGCTGAATATACACATATATTTAACAGACTAATCTACATCAACTTAACTTTCCTTTTTCCCCAGTGCAATAGTAATTATCATTTATTTTTATGTTTTTGGTTATTGTTTGTAACTATGATACTATGTTCCTGTTGATTAATTTTTTTTAAGTTGTGCTTCATTAGATTAAAAAAAAGCCACCTTTAAATATTTAGACTAGAGCATCCTGTGTGTTACCAGCCTGATTGTCAATTATAGCAAATTTCATATGAGGAAACAGATCCCTAGTCTCTTGGTAAATGGGTGTGGTTTCCTTTGGGGCAGCCTTTGTAGAAGGCCAGGGCCCAATCACTAATGCTTGTTGAAACAGCTCACCCAAACATGCTTAATTTCACAGTCCTGTTGCATCAGAAAGAAAGAACTGTGGCTTACTGCTAATCAGAGTAGCCAAGTTTCCTCAGGTAAGGACAACCTTGTGAGCAATGATGTAACCAAAAACCAGGTTTTTGTGATAAGTCAGTACAACTGAACTGAATAGAAAAGACATTATTTTCTCTGTGAAATACATAGTATCTCTTCTGTATCAGACAGGAAGACTGAAAGTACAGCAGTCACTTTTCTTAGATTATAAAGATTGAGAGACAGACAGGAAATTATTCCAGTTTGCTAAATCAATCTGGAAGGTTTGTATAAAAAAAATTGAAGGCTTCTGACAAATTGTAAACAAACAGGTATAGAATTGCTATCACTGCTCAGAAAGTGTCTTTGCTTGTTTGGCTGGGAATTGAACCAGACATTACAAGTGGGTTACAAATATGGATTCATTTTGGAAAAAGAAAGAAAAAAAAGATCTGGCTTGTGAATTTTGTAGTTCCTGAACATATAAGCATTTTAGTAGGGACCACAAGGAGCAACTCAACAACCTTGAAACTGTCTATGTATAAAAGGAAAAAATTCTGTGGTTAAAATGCTCTCAGCCATTGTATTTTTATCACTCAAATTTCCCAAGGTTTCAGGTAGCTGTTTTTAGATATCCTTAATTTCAGTTCTACTCAATTTTATTGAATAATTTGGCTTATTTGAGGGTGTGAATATTATGTTCTAATTGTTTAATCAGTAAACAAAAGGGAGTATATCTAAAGTTCACTCTCACAAATATACATTAGAGGAGGGGTGCATTTAGGGTTTCAAAAATTTGTATCTGTCTGTCTTCATAAAAATATAGGAAAGAGCAGTGGAGTACAAGGACATAGAGCAGGATGGATGAGGAATGGGAAACAGGAGGAAATGCAGAATGAATTTGACATAATTATGTTCTATGCCTGTATAAATATGCCATAGTGAATTCTACCTTTATGTATATCTGTAAGGCACCAATTGAAATTAAATAAAGGGGTGAAAGGTAGACCAGTGGAGTAGAGGAAGAGCATAGGGGAAAGGAGGAAGGGAGGAGAAGGGTGGGAACTAGGGACTGAAATAAAGTCAATAAAATTCCATGTATGATTTTATCAACATGAACCCAACTATTACATATAGACATAGTACAAAAAAAACAAATACACACAAACACACAAATCTGTATCTGTTAAGATTATAGGATCAAAGGGGAAAAAGTCACCTGAATTTCCTCTGGAATAAAGCAATGAGAAGCTTTTAAATAATTCAATCAGTAAGGCTTAATAATCAGTTCTCAAGAATCAAATTCACAGTGTATTCATTTCTAAAATATTTATTTATTTTGCAGTGCTGGGGATAGACCCCATAGCTCTGTGGATGCTAGGCAAGCACAGCCCCCACCCCCATTTCCATAATATTACTGAGCATTTACTGTTTTTAAAACACATGCATGCACGCACACACACACACACACACACACACACACACACACACACACCATATACATACATATGTATGACACGATCCTTAAGTAACCAAATATATAATACCTTATAGAGAGTTCAAATTTGAAAGAAGTTCAATAAAAGAAGGATTTAGATAAAGAATTTGCTTTGATTTTTTTTTTTGGAAATACTGAGATAAACCAAATATTATAGCTAGAAGAAAATTTATATATATATAATTTTTAAATTATTTAAACAGGATAATTATATAATCAGAATACAATTGGTATTTGTTACAATATAGAAAAAGAGCAATTTTTATTTAAGACTACTTTTTCTCTGGCAGAGTAAGTGTAGCATTTAAAAGTATATTTATTTAGCTTGCTGAATAATTCAGAATAATCACTGACATTGAGATTTGCCAGTCTCACACTTTTACACAAAAATTGCCATAATTGGTACCCAGAATAGAACAAACCTCTGCTCCAAAGTGTCTGCTTAGCCTGAAACCAGACTCTTAAAACCAACTTTTTGAAGGCTTATATTTTTAAAACTGTGCATGGGTTTTGTATCTCATTCAATTCTTATAACAATTGTTTGCCTTAATGCATTTTCCAGAAAGCAACAGAAATATTGATGCTCCAGAATGTGTCATCATGTGTTATGGGCCAGGCTATATGGGTAATGACCAAACAGACTCCATTTTACCATAAGTGTCTGTCATGTAAAAAAATGCTTCTCCCATGGGAAAGCCCTGCCTCTGTGCCCATCAACAGTTTCTTAGCTAGCATGTTTGGCAACACAAAATGACAATTCTTATACAATGTAAAAATTGTTCTCTTTTTGATTCCTATTTTTCTTGGACAATGTACCCTGTCAGAGATTGATTGTCCAGATGTTAGTAACCATTCTTTAACTTGTACTCAACTAGGGATGTTTTGACCTACTCCTCATGGCATTTGTTTATGACTTCGAATCATAGCAACAGCCACTTATGATTACTATGATTTTGAACTATAAAAGGTTTACCCTCCAGGAGGGAGTCAAAGGGTGTAGATTTGCTATCTGCCTCTTGGCCAGCCAGCTGGTGAATCCAGACCTCCAGCTGGTGGATCCAGACCTCGACTTGGTGAATAAATGTTCTGTCTCCTGCTTTAAGATCGACTTGGTGATTTATTGCAATCTTGCTATAACACATGTACCTATTAAAATTATGTGTACAAAAAAATTATATGTACATCCCAATTGTAGAGCAACTCATTAAAGAGAGTGGCATTGGACTGAAGCAAGATTTTTTTTCCCATAAAATTCAGCACTTTACAAATTGAGACTGCTTTAATAGCATTTATTGACGAAAGAAAAGAGTAGCTCAAATTGGTGTTGTTAAGGTCAACTGTGAACTACAAACTGAAGGAATCCAATTGTAACCAAACCCACACTTGGTACATACATAAGCAGGCTGTGGTCATGATTATGTATACAAACCGCCTACATCGATGTCATGAGAAGGTCAATGTGTTGACACCAGCTGGTTTTGTTATTCATGTGAAATGCCACACAGTTGTTCTGGACATGGAGGTCAAGAGGGGATGCCAGCACAACTGTAATGAACAGACTGCAAGACAGGGGCTGATTAGATAGACCAAGCAGGGAAGTGTAACAGTACTGAAAATGCAACAGGTAAACAAATATCTTTGTCACAAATATCCTGATAGTCTAAAAGAGCTACATAATTGATCATAGAATTGAAGTAATTCTTACAAATTTCACAGGTGGGTATTCCTGTCAACTAACAAGTACTTTTCCTTTTATTAAAACTATATATACTAGCCAAGCCTAGAGGATATTAGATCACTCCTTTAATGAATTTTAAATTCTCATCAAATCAGTGTGCACAAACAATTAAAATTTTTAAAAGCTAGACAACTTTTAAAATTATTCCAAAGAAATGGTGTCAAAGTCTTGCTCATAATAATGTGGTATGATATTAATGTGAGATCTGAATTCTCAAAGGGAAAACCCTAATCTCATTGATATAATTATTCAGTAAGATGAATGCATTTGCAATGTGTATTTCAGTACCCTTCATTTTGGCTTAGGGATGTGCTGCAAGCCAAAAACCATGGAACTTGACCCAGAAATTAGAATCATATTCAGCATTAATTGCTATACACATCTACTTGCACTTTTTAAAATCATAATGTTGTACCTGCATAAAGTCAAATAAATGGTAGAGAAGGTTGGCCTAGTAAAGGAAAAATATCAGGCAAAGTAACCTGCAATTTCATTGTTGTGTTGTAGTGACATCATAACATTATCTTGGTACTACACACTGAGGAACATAACAACTATGAAAATTGATGTGGGTGTTCAGTGTTAGAATTGGAAAAGACTAATTAAATCTAAGCAAAACATTACATTAATACATGGAAATTTTTAGTCAAATATATAATACTATATAATACTCCTTTATACATATGTTATATTCAAATTTCTCCTTCCTAACTATTACATTAGAAGAATAAAGTATAAATTTTTTGAATGAATTTCCAAAGACAATGCATCTAAAGGATATTAGAGATAATTAAAATTTTGTTCATAGATATTATTTATTTTTACTCTGTTATGTCTATTACTTTATTTTTATAAGGTTGCTTTGTTTTTATTGCACATATAAGGTGAAAATGTGATAATTTGATAGTGAATTGATTATTATAGATAAGCAAATTGAATATATACATCAACTTCTATAGTCATTTCTTATTTTATATATATCTTAGGAGCACCAAAAAATACTCTCATCATTTTTTAATATGCATATTAAGTAATAATACAATATTATTTAAAATGCTTTATATATCATATAGAAATATACAAAATAAGTAGGGTGACCTTTTAAATTTTCATGAAACCAGAGCACTTTCTATATTGAGGGATGCTATTTTAAATCAGTACATAAAACATAAACAGGTTTTATCCTGTGCTTACAGAAACATTTGCTCACCCTAGAAAAGATTCTAATAACTTCATACTTAGAGAGTAAGGGAGGAAGTTTTCATTTGGCTTCACAGAATCTGAGAGACTTCACAAACCATAATTCACTTTGTGTCCTGTCTTACTAGAAGAGAGTGTATCCTAGACATCAGATGTGAAGTAGATGCTTACATGTGATCTGTTTGATTTCAGGGAACACACAGCAATTTCACCTAATAAAGTGAAAGTTGAAAGTCTACAAAAAGGGAAATACCAAGAAAGCAAATTGATTGATAAAAGCTTTATAACTTTTTAAATCATAGGACAAAATTCTTGGAGCTAATTTTTAACAGAAGTTTCAACTAAAATTGAATCAAAACCATAAATTAATTCTATAAATTCAATTATGACTTTGCAAATCTATTACTTTTCAATAGATTTGAATTTGTGGCTTAGGATAAGATATATGTTTTTATGTTCTAAATGATAAACTAGAATCTTTTTCTTATTAGATTTATGAATCACATCAGAAAAAAATTCTACAAAATGGTTTTACTCATTTATTTGCATGACACTTTAACCCAAAAGATATGACTGCATGTTAATCAAAAAAAGTAACAAGAACACAAGTTTCCTTATGTCAATTCTCACTCAATAAATATTTACCATGATGATTCTCAGCATCAGCAGAAACAAAAAACACCTGAGAAGTTTGTAAAAAAAAAAAAAAAGATTGTTGGACCCCATTCTCAGAGTTCTGGGTTGAGTAGTGTTGTACTGGGCTCAAGAATTGTGATCTCTAACACATACTTCTCTATTCCAGGTAGCTTTGATGCTGCTGGTCTGGGCACCACACTCTGAGAAACACCAACATTATTGAGCAAGCAGTGTTTTCCAAGTGGTAAGTGTGAAGAATTTAGCAAAAAACAGCAAAACAGACATTTCTTCTTCTCACGGGCCTTATGTTTTGGTATAGGTAGGTAGACAATGAGTAAATAATTAAAATAGATATCATATTAGTTGGAATATCCTAAACATGCTTTCTATGAAGAGCAAAACAGAAAATGGGCATACGATGAAGTGGTGAGGGTCATATGCTATAGTGATTTGACTGAAGACCTTAAAGAGTTGTAGAATGAGAGAGAGAGAGATGTGGAGGTAAAAACAAGTCCAAATGCACTAAGTATGTAGTACAGTCACCAAGATTAAAGAACAGGAAACAGTTCAGGCCAGATGGATGGAGTGAGTGATAGGGAGAACAGAAGGAAGCAAGGCAGAGAGGCTGTGGGAGAACCAGCTCGAAGAAGCTTTATAGACCACTGAGAAATCTCTGGTTTTTATTTTGAGTGACAGGGGAGGCCATGAATGAATTTGAGTAGAGAAAGGGCATTAGCTAATTTCCATTTGTAATGAATTTCTGGGCTACTAGTTTGAAAATAACTTATATATTCAAAAAATAGGTGTCGAATGAATGGTATATAAATTTGGGAGTTGTCAGCATGTTGGTATTATTTAAAGGTGTTAAACTGAATTTATCAAAGGAGTGAATGCACTTTGAAAAGAGAAGAAATGGAAGAATTGGCTTGGGGAAAATTCAGCTTTCAAGGACAGGGAGATAAAATATACCTATAGAGGTAGAGAAGAATCAGCCATGAAGTGGGATGAAAGCCAGCAGAGGTGTGCTGGAGGCCAAATGAAAAGAGTAGAACACTAGGAAAGAGTCCTATCAGCTGCTGATAGATCAAGTAAGATGAGTAATGAAAATTAAATCTACACAGAGGCAACACAGAGGACAACAGTTGTGATGACACGTGCTGTTTTCAGGAAGTGATTAAAAATGACAGCTCAATGCACTTGTCCACGTGAGGATGGGAGGACAGCACTGGGAGACAGGGCATGGGCACTGGTTTCACTGCTTCACTGCTAAAGAAAGAAAGGACCCAGTGGTAAGTGGAGTAGAATGTGAGCTCAAAGGAGGGTTTTTGCTTTGCTAAGGTGAGAAAAGTTGCTGCAGTCTGGCTGGGCACAAAATCATGAGCCACTCAAGCAGGAACAAACTTTATTTCCAAAACTCCTGTGAAAATGCCACGCACGCGGCCTTTTCCGGGGACACACTACACCAACAGGAAAACCCTCCTCCGGAATTCTCTCCTACCACACTTCCCCAACCAATAGGAACCTCCGGGAGTTCCGTGAGAGCTCCAAAGTAGCAGGCCTAGGCAGACAGCAAGGGTCTAATCTCCAATTGAATGCGCATCTTAACATAATCATTATCATCTCAATGGCTTGGTGGGGTCACCTTTCAACCAAAAATGCCATGCATCATTCCTACTTGGCTAAGGCTCTCAGCATCTCCCCCCTTCTGTTTAATTAAACAACAAGCAATGTGACTTAGGGACCATGCCTGTTAGGTTGTCCAATACAGCATATGGTCCTTAGCCATCATCGGATGAGCTGACCTCTAGGTGTCAGCCTCCTGTCTTAGGTTGGTACCACTGCAATTGGATCATACCCATCACTGACTACCGGTCCAGCATAAAGCCATACTTGTGGATAGGCCTTTGAACCAGTAGGGGGGTGAGGTTCTTTGCCTCACCTCTGTTGGCCCCCAAATTTGGCCTTGGTGCCAGTGGGGGGTGAGGTTCTTTGCCTCACCTCTGTTGGCCCCCAAATTTGAGAACATCACTAGTAGAAGGGAGGAGGATACAGAAATGCCACAACACCAAGCCAATTGACGGCTCCTTTGGAAAAACTGTATCACCAGTGACACCATCAGCAAAGATATGCCAGCACTATCACAATTCGCTGCACCAACAGATAGTTCACAATGCATACAAGTGATACATAGTCCAGCAAGTTCTGCAAGCAGTTCAAAGCAGAGGAATCCATCAATATATCCCTTTCCTCCCAAAGTAAATTGAATCCTTGATTGAGCATTACATGTTGAGTTATTATTCATTGATGCATCAGTTTATACAGTTTACAGTGATAGCTATCGAAGAAGCTGTAGTTTGGTTTTATCTTTGTCTTCACTGGCACTGGGATGAAGATAGGAATTTTGGCAATGATGGCTAAAAAAAATATGTAACATTCCAACAGGTAGTAAGAAAACAATTTTCTGAATAATTTACGTTATCCTGAACAGAATTATTAAATATAATGAAAAGGAAAGGTGAAAGTAAACAAACAGATCTGTAACCTCCTTATTTGTTCATATATTAAAACAATCCTCAACAGCTGTTTACCCAATTTAAATTAAACCATTTAAATCACGTGAATAATAAAAATATTTGGATCCATTTTTTCATGAGCGCTCCTCATATATGATCTATGGACATACGCACACACAGACATACAACATAAAACACAAGTGTGCACACAAACGTACAACACATAAGATAATAGTAAAGGCCTTGTAGCTTTACACAGGTGAAATCTCCATTGCAATGTTTAAAAACTCCACAGTCAAAAAATAAAACTGATCAGAAAAACATTAACCTAGTTCTGTATGAGCTCAAAAAATAAAATAGATCTTTATGATGTGGAAAAATGCAATAATAAAATAGATATTAAAAAAAGCATCCTGGTTAATCACTGTCGCAGATGTAAGAATAGCCAGGCTGGAGCTCTGGATATCAACTGTTATGGATTTGGGTCAAATCATCTTCTTTTTGGTCTGTAGAAATCGCTTTGGTTAGACTCTCTGGAATACAAATTGGCTGCTGTTCTCTGTGGGAACACACAAACAGAATCCTGACTCCAGAAAATCACTGGGTCAGGACCTTAGTTAATCTCTCTGGAATCCAAATCAGCTGCTGTTCTCCCTATGGAAACACACAAACAGAACCCCGACTCCAGACACACAGGGTCAGTACCTTTCCATTGTCCTGTTAGAATATCCTTCCAAAGTACCTTAGGCTTATGTACATTTTTTGGATACATATGCCTTTCCGCAGCACTAAGCCCTGATGAATCCAAATTTAAAAAGTTTAGAGTAAAAAGGGTTATTTTAAGTTTATCTTTGGGGGATATATACCCCTTTCCAATTCCGTCTTTTTGTTTTAATAAGTGCATTTTAATAGTTTGATGAGCTCTTTCAACTATGCCTTGTCCCTGAGGATTATATGGAATTCCTGTTATGTGAGTAATGCCAAATGATGAGCAAAATTGTTTAAAAGAGGTAGAAGTATAACCAGGACCATTATCTGTTTTTAACTGTTTTGGAATGCCCACAGTGGCAAAATTTTGTAAGCAATGAGCTATAATATCTTTAGTTTTTTCTCCAGCATGAAGGGAGCCTATCAAAAATCTGGAAGAAGTATCAACTATAACATGCAAATATTTTAATTTTCCAAATTCTGGCAAGTGTGTGATGTCCATCTACCAAATATGGTTAGATATCAATCCTCTAGGATTGACTCCAAGATTAACTTGTGGTAAGAAGGTCACACAATTTTGACATTGTTTTATTATTTGTCTAGCTTGTTCCTTAGTTATTTTAAAATGCTTTTGTAAAGTATTAGCATTGACATGGAACCTTTGATGAAAATTTGTAGCTTCTTCTAGTGTAGAGAAAATATGTATGTCATGTGTAGTTTTATCTGCTAAATCATTGCCCAAACTAAGGGCTCCAGGCAATCCTGTATGTGCCCTGATATGTCGTATAAAGAATGGATCTTTTCTGTCCCAGATTAGACTTTGTATAGTGGAAAGCAAAGAGAAAACAGTAGAGGAAGGGGAAATCCTACCAGCATCTTCAAGGGATACTATAGCATTAACTATATACTGACTATCAGAAAATAAATTAAATACAGAATCTTTAAACATCACCAAAGCTTGTAATACTGCATTAAGCTCTACCTTTTGAGCTTATTTTTTGGTACTAAAAATGTAAAAGTTTGATCAGGGGTAACTACTGCTGCTGTCCCATTATTTGATCCATCAGTGAATATATTTGGAGCATTCATGATAGGTGTTTTTCTTGTCATTTTTGGAAAAACTACAGGATGTGAGGACCAAAAAGACAACAAAGGATTAGATGGTTAGTGATTATCAAATGAAACATTAGATGGACACATGATTATCACCCAAGTATTTAACTCATTAGCTAACTCATCAATTTGATCCATAGTATATGGAGTAATAATTTTATTGGGAGAAATTCCAAACACTCCCTTTGCTGTTTTTATTCCTTTGAGTATTAATTGCCCTACAGCCTCAGGATACCTAGTAAGAATAGTGTTAGGAGAATAAGATAAATGTATCCACAATAAGGGAACTTCTTGCCAAAATACTCCTGTAGGAATATTTTTTGTTGGTAGTACAATAAATAATAAAGGCAAACTTATATCAATTCTCTCCAAATGCATATTTTCCATATATGTTTCAATAATCTTTAATGCCTTTCTTGCTTCAGGTGTTAACATGCAGGGTGAATTTGGATCTGATGGACCTTTTAGGATATCAAATAACGGTCCCAACTCTCCTGTTGGTATGCCTAGATAAGACCTTATCCAATTTATGTCTCCTAATAACTTTTGAAAGTCGTTAAGTGATTTGAGTTGATCTACTCGTATTTGAATTTTTGGTGGATGGACCATGGTTGAGGATAATAGAACTCCTAAATAATTATTTGGAAAATTTAATTGTACTTTATCTATTGCTATCTCTAGATTATAATTTTTTAATAAATTTGTAAGTGTGGCATAACATTCTAGCAATGTGTTTTTATCTTTATGTGCTAATAATACATCATCCATATAGTGAAATACTTGTAGTTCAGGATTTTGATTTTTAAGTGGCTGGATTGCTTTGTTAACATAAATTTGACACATAGTTGGGCTGTTAGCCATCCCTTGAGGGAGTACTTTCCATTCATATCTCTGATCAGGACCTTCATGATTCAGTGCAGGGATAGTAAATGCAAAACGTGGATTATCCTCAGGATGAATTGGAATTGAAAAAAAAAAACAACAACAATCTTTAATATCTATAGCTAAAACATACCAGGTTTTTGGCAAAGCAGACAACTGAGGAATCCCTGATTGCGCCGGTCCCATAATAACCATCTCATTACTAATGGCTCTTAAATCTTGCAATAATCTCCATTTACCAGATTTCTTTTTGATGACAAAAATGGGAGTATTATGGGGAGATACAGAAGGTTGTATATGTCCCTCCACTAATTGTTGTTTGACCAGGTCATGGGCTACTTGTATCTTTTCTTTAGTCAGTGGCCACTGAGGAACCCATACTGGTCTTTCTGATTTCCAAGTAATTTTGATTGTCTCAGTGGCCCCTTCTGAAAACCCAATCCATGTCTATTTATTCCTTGATCTATTTGAATTGGTGCTATTATACTTTGTTCTTGTTCTCCTAATCTTTTTTCTTTCCTAAAACTTTGTCTAGCCCTAGTAGTGGGTGCATTAGAATTGATGTTATTTGTTAATGTCAAACCTAATTGATCTAGGACATCTCATCCCTATACATTTATAGGAAGATGATCCAATACATATGGCTGTATAGTTCCTTCACATCCTTCAGGATCCTTCCAATCTAAAACCATTGCAATTCTATGGGGATTAGTTGCCACTCCTAGGCCTTGAAGTGTTTGAGTGGCTTGTTGTAATGCCCAATGTTTTGGCCATTCTTGACGAGATATGATGCTAAGGTCAGCACCTGTGTCCAGTCGTCCATTAAATTCATGTCCTTGAATATTTAGTTTTAGCATTGGGAGAGAATCTAAATTTAAAGACAGCATAGCCCAATCTACACTTGTGGAGCCTAATTCCCTGGAACCTCTTTCTACAGTACGACTGGAAAATTTATCATGCAGGCTGGGTATTATTAATAACTGTGCTATTCTGTCTCCTGGTGAAATTATTGATATACCTCTTGGAGAACTAGCTCTAATTTTTATTTCACCTTCATAATCAGGATCAATTACCCCAGGACTTATCATAAGTCCTTTTAGAGTAGAAGAACTGCGTCCCAATAATAAGCCTACTGTTCCTTGGGGAAGAGGTCCTTTTACTCCTGTGGGAATGATTTGAACTCCCATCTCTGGAGTTAGTACTGCTCTGGTGGAGGTGCAGATGTCCAACCCTGCACTCTCTCTGGTTTGTCTGATGAGGGATTTAATGGATAATGTGTTCTGGGCACTACCCTGATGGTGTTGCTGGGTTCCTCCAGTGCCCCTTATATTTGTGGTTGTGGGCCCCGGAGCATTGGGCCCCCCAGTCTGTTTTTTGGCAATGGAGCCCGATGCTTTTCTGCACGATATTGTGGGTAAACATCTGGTCCTTGTCCATTTTTTGATAATGGAGTACCCTCTATGGTGGTTTGAGAATGGCATTCATTAGCCCAATGTCTCCCTTTATGGCATCATGGGCAAATACCCGGTATTCTACTCCTTTGATACCTAGCTTTCTTAAACCCTCCTCCTATGGGGCAACTCCTTTTAAAATGTCCTGTTTGTTCACAATTGTAGCATGTTTTTGGCCTGGCATCTAAAGCCTGTTGTACTGTAGCTGCCAAGACTTGCCCTTGTTCATTAATGTCTCTACGTAATTTGATATATGTGTTTAAATCTCCATGTTTCCATGCTCTAATGACCTCTCTGCAGCAACGATTTGCTTGCTCAAAAGCCAGTTGTTTTAATAATGGCATTGCTTTTCTGTATCCCCAAAAACTCTTGCAGCTGTTTGAATAAGCCTATCTACAAATTCAGCGTAAGGTTCATTAGCTCTCTGTATTACCTTAGATAATTGACCTTGTAAATCTCCATGTCCTTGTAAAGTCTTCCATGCCCTAACTGCGTCTGCAGCAATTTGTGCATATATAGCAAGATCATATTAAATTTGTTGCCATTGACCCTCATAAGGTCCTTTTCCTAATAACATATCTAGATTTCTTTGAGGGTATCCAGCTGCTGCATTTTGCCTAGCTGTCTCTGTGCAAAATTCCTCATTGGCAACCTTCCATAACAAATATTGTCCTCCATTTAGCACAGATTTACACATGCTAGCCCAATCTGCTGTCGTCATGTCCAAGTTGGTAATGAATTCGACCATGCTTATGGTGAAGGGTGCTTAGGGACTATAGGTTGTTACAGCATCCTTTAACTGCTTCACTGTTTTGAAATCTAAAGCATGGCGAATTTGCTGCCCTCCTGCCTGCTCAAGTACAGGGCATGCTAATCTTTGAGATCCTGTCTCAGGATTCCATCTATCAGCTACGGGGGTTGAGGGCCACTCAGCTGTTTCTATAGGTGGAGCTGTTGGTTGAATTACACCCTCTGGTGATAGAACGGAGTTAGTAGCAGCCTCCTGTTGTAACTTCCCCCCTGATAGCTCTTTCTCCTCTAAGCTTTCTTCCTTTAAACTTTTTTCCTCTATCTGACTAACTCGAGAGACCTTCTCTTTTGCTTGATCTAACATGTTTTCTACCATAGTCTGGACCTCTAACAATTTACTTAACACTCTTTCGCTTTGTTTTTTTTTTTTACTAATTTCTAATCTACTATAAAGATAATGCAACCCAATAAAATAACACAAAACAAAACAGAAACAGAATGAAACAAAAATGGAACAAGAAAATCATTGTATCAATTTTCTCTTCCTCAGGGCTGAAACACTTCAATCCTTGAGCCAACCATTTTTCCTAGTTTGCCTGAGAAAGTTCTAGGGATAGGCAGCTTGAAACAAAAACAACAAAAAAAAATCAAAACAAGAACACATTGTTTTTTTAAATGGTCACCCATTCTCTCGCCTTCCCTCGGGTGAGCAATTTCACTTACCTCCAAGATTCAGGCGTTCCCCGCATGGACCACCAAATGCCGCAGTCTGGCTGGGCACAAAATTACGAGCCACTCAAGCAGGAACAAACTTTATTTCCAAAACTCCTGTGAAAATGCCATGCACGCGGCCTTCTCCAGGGACACACTACACCAACAGAAAATCCCTCCTCTGGAATTCTCTCCTACCACACTTCCCCAACCAATGGGAACCTCCGGGAGTCCCGGGAGAGCTCCAAAGTAGCAGGCCTAGGGAGACAGCAAGGGTCTAATCTCCAATTGAATGCGCATCTTAACATAATCATTATCATCTCAATGGCTTGGTGGGGTCACCTTTCAACCAAAAATGCCATGCATCATTCCTACTTGGCTATGGCTCTCAGCAAAAAGTATTGAAAATTTTCAGGCTGATGGTTATAATTTAGTAGAGATTGAAAAATGATGATGCAGAGAAATGTTAGATATACTGGAGTGATATACTTAAGGAAAAAAGAAAGACAGGGAGCTTCTTAACAGGTAAAGGTTTCTCATTATATTGACAAATGGATAGTTCATCCATAGTGAGAGGAAGGCAGGCAGAACCTACAGGTACAGACTGGTGAATGGGTAGACCTGGAGGTGGGTGCTTCAGTGAAGGAGGTAAGGTCACCAACTGAGAAAAATCATTAGAACTGTTGGGAGTTTAAGGAGAGATGCCAATGTTTGATATTCTCTGATTAAAGGAAAGTAATGGGGGTGAGAGGGGAAAGGGAGACAGAAATGACTGAGAAATATGGTAGGACTTTTAGCAGGACTAATTCAATGAATCTGATATTTTTAAATTATTATTTCACTTAAAATCTCTTGGGTGTTTTTCTAAGTATTTGTAGAGCTATTAATCAGAGCAATGTTCATCCTCCCAAGATCTTCCTTATTATAAATTTGATCTGATGAGCTTTCCTTTGTTAGACATTTGTACAAACAATGAAGGTCATTTGTTGGACTTGTCAACCAATCAATTCATACATAAAATATATTCAGCCAGGTTTCATAAAAAGTTGGGATTATATATACTAGAGTATTCTCGCCTTGTGAAATCTGACATAATTATGTGATGGATGTGTTATATTGCTTATATGAATCTCTTTACTGTCTTTTTTAACTTTGAAAATATGCCATAGCTGAGGTGAAAATGTATTCATTGGATAGGAATTTTCATAGGATAGTCAATCAGATAAGAGTTGACCTCTTCACTCCTTCTCAATTTTTTTTTGGTCCATATATATAAATTTACTTTAGTTGTCAAAGGACTTTTATTTATTTGTTTGTTTGTTTGATTGTTTGTTTATGTGCTGCTGAAGATCAAACCCAGGGCGTTACACATGCCAGGCAAGTGCTCTACTACTTAGAAACAATCCCAGCCCCTCCACATACATTTTTTTGTCCACACAAAAGTTTGCCATATTATAGCAAATTTGCAGGGGGAATTTTTCCCTGTGGGTATTAAGGAACAGATAAGTAGGTTAAAAGAATGGTAAAAGTTCAGACACAAGAAACAGAAACATGAAAAATCTTCGTCTGTGAAGTATACGAGATATCCTAATCAGGAGAGTATGAAATATTACCAAATAGCAATGGATCTCTGAAAGACATCTACCTGAATACATGCACACATTACAGTCTTCATGGAAAGGATCGACTTTTGATAGAATCCTCTAGTTCAAGTACAGATTTCTAGGTGAGGGAGAAATGACAATTGATCTTTTTCATTCATGTGTTCCTCCTTTGAGTACCAGTTAAAACTAACTGTGCAAAGCACAGAAGAGACTCCAGAGGACTTAAAAGAAACAAAAACAAACATTTTAGTTTTTCACCTTGAGAAGTTTATAGCCTAGTGATGAAATCATCTACACGTGAAGTAACAATATCAAAAAAATTTTAATGCTAAGCTGCAGATGTTCAAGGTTCAAGAGATTGATCCAGCTAATAAATATTTTGTAGGACCAAGGAAATCTTCTTGGGGCCATTCCATACTTATTCATGCTGCTAGCTGATGAAAGGAACAGCCTTACTCTGTTGTTTGTTCTAAACCTGGCCAACCACCAGAACATCCTGGGGAGCTCTGTAGAAATCCAAGTTCCTGGACTCTCTGACTGCCCTGCTCTATGGCTCTTGTGAAACCTCATCTTCCTACACCTGGATAGGAAAGCTCTAAGAGGAGCTGCCTCTCCCCAGAAAATTCTTCTTGTTGCAATTTCATTCCTCAGATATTCTTTGTGTGTGTGTGTTGGGGATCAAACCCACTTCAGATTTTTATTCCTTATCAAGAAAAAAGTGAAGAACATTGTTAGTGTTACCAAAGTAGTTAGTTTCTTTGACCCAAGTGTGTACAAAGGCAATGGGTTCCTGACCACAATAAATGAAATTCACTTTCTTTCTTTCATGAAAGAAATATTTCAGAACATGAAATTTATGTTTCAGAACATAAAATTGAACTGTGTTCTTTGATCTTATATAAGAAATATATATTTTACACTTTATACTATTTGTGTAAAAAAATAATCATACTACACATTTCTATCAATTAGAAACTACCAAAGTCCTGCACATTTTTAAAAAAATCTGCAAATGTCACCTCCCCTATGAAGACTTCCTTGACCGCATCATAAAAATGTATTGTTCTAAGGCTGAATGTTTTCTCTAATATGCTGATGCTAATTCACAATAAGGTGAGGGGCACTAGAAAAGAATAGCATTACATTAGACTAGGTAGAGGGAAGTGAAGGGAGGAGAGGGGAGAGGATGTGGGGATAGGAAAGATAGTAGAATGAAACAGACATGATTACTGTATGTATATATGTGACTGCATGACCAATATGATTCTATAACATACACGACTCAGAAAAATGAGAAATTATATCCCATCTACGTATGATATATCAAAGTGCATAAATTCATTCCATTACCATGTATAACTAATTAAAACAAATTTAAAAATTAATAAAAATGTATCGTTCCTTTCTCTGAAAGTCTGTTTTACTGATATGTACCACCAATAGTGCCATCATGACCGGACTTGAGATTGTTTGTATGTGTAATGTTATAGTTAAAAATAGCTCCATTTAGCAGGGACTATCTCTTATCTTTGTTGCCCAGCATGGCATTTTGTGCTTAGTAAATCTCCAGTAAATGTTTGTTGAATTTACTCATAGTAGAGGTTAACAACTTTGGTATAAATTTAAAAACTATAAATATTGCATATTTAGTTACATGTAAAAGTTACATATTAAGATAAGCTATAAAAGCTAGAAAATGTTTAATTTTGAAAGTAAGTAAAGGTATGTAAAATGTATTTTAAAATCTTCTGATACATGACCACTTAAGCTAGCTATTTTGGTATTTTTCTTTGCAGTATTTTTTAAATATAAACTTTGTTTTTTACTTGTGATTATGGTGTATATAAAACTAGTTTTATATTGTTATTTTTACTATATATATATATATATATATATATATATATACACACACACACACACACACACACACACACACACACATGAATAACAACTTACAGGATGAAAAATTTATTTTTGCTCATAGTTGTACAGCTTCAGCAGTCCATGGTCAGCCAGTTCCATTGCTCAGGGTCCAAGGTGAGGCAGGACATCTTGACAGAAAGAAAGTGCAATGGAAAAGCTGCTCACCTGATGGTGCCCAGGAAGCAGATAGAAAAAGAAAGAGAAAAGGGACCACAGGGAAGATGAACCTGTCCAAGGCACCTCTCCAGTGGTCTACCTCCTCCAGCCACATTCCTCCAGTTACCACCTAGTTAGATCATACAAACTAGGATGGGCTGATTAGGTTATAGATCTTGTAGTATAAGCATAGCACTTCTGAATATTCCAGCATGAACACAGGAGTTTTGGGGGGACACTTTATATCTAAACCATAGCATTTTATTATTGATAATCGTTAGGAATATACATCATAAAAGCTGTATAATATTATCATATTTATCTATTAGAAATTAAATATCTTTATTTAAATATTTAAATTGCTTTTGATTGGGAAATGATTTGACCATGAGTATCTTTGTATAAAGATCTTACTAGATATATTACTTATTATCTAGTAATATAGATAAGCACATTTAGGATTTGTTATGTACTCATCCAGCACCTTTGATATTATTGAATGCTAATTCTAGTAAGTTCAGAAGCATAGAATGTGATTCAAAATCTATAATGTTTATTCAGAGAACACAATCAATATCAGTATGTTGTAACTTGGAGAACTATGTTTAATGATATCCATAAAAAGATAAGAAAAGTGAGAGTCCCCAGAGGTTAAAAAAAGAAAAACAGAAAAAAATATACTCATTAAGTGACACAGAGTCTATACTAGAATTCATCGTGTTACCTACTGTCATGGGTAGGTTCACCCATACCATTTCCAAGGTCCAAAGTAAGAGGAAAATCCTGGTGGCCCTTCTGCCTGTGGACTTATTGTTTTGTGGAAGAATAATATCAAGTAAGGACAAAGACCTTTCAGGAACAGAACCCAAAAGGAATCTTTGTTGTCATTTCATAATTGTGACACTACTGCTCATAAAACTTCTAAGGAAGGAGAATGTGCTTAACTGCACTCTGAGAAGCTTTATAAAAGAGTTGAGTGAATCATTGAAAAATAACCAAAGACCCGTAGTTTCCAAAGGAAGAGAAAAATGGTCAGACCATCTTTGGTAGGTGGAATAATGGTCTCTCAAAATGTTCATCTCATAATCCCTAATATATGTGAATTTGGTATTTACAAGGCAAAAATAATTTAAGGTGCAGAAGGAATTAAGTCTGCTTATGAGTTGATCTGATAATAGATTTTATAGAATTGTTTAAATGGACACATAAGGGTTCTTAAATGTGGAAAAGGGAGGCAGAAAAAGAAGTGTCAGATGGATCCCATGTGAGAAAAACTCAACCACTCATTGCCAGCTATGAAGATGGAAGGGACCTTGACACAAGCAATAAGTGCAGTCTCTAGAAGTTGGAAAGGCAAGAAAATAGATCTCATCTTCTGGACAGAAGGCAGTCCTACCTAAACCTTGAGTTTAACCCAGTCAGATAAGTGTTGACTGCTATCCTCCAAAACAGTAAGATAAATTTGTGTTGTTTTAAGCTTCTGAGATTTGAGTAATTTTTCATGGCAGTTATAGAAATAATAACCATGCATGAAAAATGGAACTGTACAACAAGGATAGAAAATGAGAAAATGTGGGTCAGGAGATAAACATGAAGATTATAAATTAGAATAATAAGCAACAAGATAAAGAAAAAAGGTTGAGGCTGGAAAGGAGGGAATTATGAATGTCTTTCAAAATAATTTGAATTTTATCCAGTAGATGGTAGATATATTTTGAGAGGACAGCAATATAATGAAAGTGTGTGATATAGCAAAATTAACCTGGCACTCTGTAAAGCCTATCAATAGAGACAGAGCAGTTATGGTACTATAATAATCTAACCATGAAACAATACAAGTCTGGACTCTGGTGGAAACTTAAGTGGAAATGGAAGGTCAGGCATGAGAAACCTAAAGGAAAATTCACTTTCATATTTTGTTTTGCACATAGATCATTTTATGAATTTGCCCTAATTTCAAATTACCATTTCAATGCTGATGACACAAATTATGAGAAATCAAGTAGTCAAGTTAAAGCTTTCAAAAAATATATCCTCTGTGTGTGTGCAAGTATGCGTGTAAAAATATATCTATATATATTTTAAAGAGAGACAGGTTTTTTCTCCTGTTTTACCCTGTAAATCCAAAGGACTAAAACTCATTATTCTCTAGAGAGAAGGAATATGAAACAAATTGCCTACCATGGATGTCATTCTATATATTTAAGCATATAATTGACTCCAGGCAATAGGAAACTTTTTTTTTCTTCAGTAACTAGCTTAGACTCTGCCTTCACATACAAAATATTTTTCAAATAAAAGAAAAAGATAAAAGCATTTTATGCTTTTCAAAAGAGCCCTGGATAAGATAAAATTAAACATTCATTTGTTTTCCTAGTATTTTTTCCAGTAGATATTGTCTACACAAAATAAGTTGCTACAAAATATTCTCTATTTCTGTGTGTGTGTGTGTGTGTGTGTGTGTGCTGTGCAGATACATACATTAAGTCTATTTTATTTATTGTGTAAATTTCTTGAGAGCACTTGGGTTTTAACTTGTGAAAATTAATAGTTTTCTTAAATGCCCCTTTTCATAGTCTAATTTTACCTATTATTCTATTCCTTCTTTTTCTTCTTTTTGTGGAATGCTGCCTGGTTAGACTCTGATGAGTGACAAGACACATGGATCAAATGAGAAGTGAAATAGAATTACAGGGTCAAGTAATGGTTGCATAAAAAGTTTGTTATATACTGACAAAATACGTTCTAAAAATGATCTTGCTTACTAGTGGAGCACTCATTTCAGTTGACATTAAATACTTTGATTAATATTTAATAAATTATTATGAATTTGATATGCCCACCCATTGAGTGCAATCAGATAAAATATTTTCTATGTTCATTAATCGTCATTTTTCTTTGATGACTTTTTGGTGCTAAGGATTTAACCCAGAGGTGCTTTACCACTGAGCCACATTCCCAGCTCTTTTTGTTTTTAATTTTTTTTTATTTTAAAGGGTCTCAATAAGTTGTTCATTTTGTTACCAAAATCTCAGAAGCTTTTTATTTTCTTTCTTCTTTGTTCATTTCTTTATCCACTTTTCTATATAGTTGGGTACAATTTTTGGATAATTTTCACTGTGTACACACTCTTTTAAAGTAATTCTATTGTGAAAAATATTTTCATCACGGGCTGAGGTTGTGTTCTCAGAGGTAAAGCGCTCACCTAGCATGTGTGAGGCCCTGGGTTCAATCCTCAGCACCCTATATAAATAAATAAAATAAAGGTATTGTGTCCAACTACAACTAAAAAATAAAAATGTTTAAAAAAATGTGTCATCAGCTTGTCATTTGTACTTTAAAATAAGTGATTTTAATGTGTAAACATTGTAAATGTTCATGTATGCAGAAATTTCATCCCTGACACACTTTATCTGACTCTCCTCATTATATGCTGTTGTCTATTAACCCTTTTCTATAGCTTTCAACAGGCGCAGTTCCAGGCCACACAGTATCTGTATATGACGTTTCCTCTTCTGCAATTTTCTCCCTTCACCTCTTCATGTCTCCTCCAATTTGGCTGTCTTCTGCACATCTTCACATCTTATCTTCGATGTCCCCTTCTTCAGGGATGCCTTTGCCGATCAGGACTGCTAGATCAGGTATGTTTGTCAATAGTCTTCAGAGTAACCCAGTAGTAGTTGCAAGTAAATACTGACTTAATATCTATTTGGGTAATGCCTAGAGCAAAGACTGGTTGTCTGTTGCTTGCCATCATATCATACCCATAGCACACTAGTATAATGATATTTGGCAAATAACAGACAGTATTTGTATTTGCTGTATCAAGGTATTCTATCCAGAATTAGGGAGGCTTACCTAAACAAAAGGTGACATTAATTCTATTTTTGCAAATTTTATTGCTATTTATTTTTTCCCACTTAACTCTTATTCCATCTGGAGTTTGTATTTGTGGTATGTGAAATAAACCTACTTATTTATCTAATTGATAAAGCAATTCCCTCCTCCTTATTCCCTTAAAAACAGTGCAGCAAGCCAGGTAGAGTGACACATGTCTATAGTCTTGGTGACTCAGGAGGCTGAGGCAGGAGGGTCACAAGTTTGAGGCCACCCTTAGCAACCTAGTGAGGCCCTCAGCAACTTATTGAGACCCTGTCTCAAAAAAAAAAAAAAAAAATCAAAAGAGCTGGGAATGTGGCTCAGTGGTAAAGCACCTCTGAGTTAAATCCCTAGTATATATAATATAAACCACTTCTATGCCATTGTCACTTTGATTTCTGGGCAAAGTAATGTTCAATCTCAGTGAATTTAGATTGTTGGGTTTAAATTGTGGAAGCCCCCTTTACTAATTGTGTGCAATCTGGAAGCAGTTGCAACATTGCCAAGGCTTGATTCTTTAAATTTAAGAAAGATATAATAATAACTTTTTTCATCAAATTGTCCTCTGAGAAAAACACTTGAAATTTGATGGTAAATGATATACTAGTATAAGTTTGAAATGTCTCAGTATATTTACAATATGAATCTGCCAGGATAATGTTTCCTTTCTATTTAATTATGTCATCTGCACAGCTTCTTAGTAGTCATCACATCGAACCAGACATTTCCACACATATTTCATTATGTAAGATACCAAATATTTTTATATTTGTGGTGCTATTGTAAATGACACCTATATATTATACTCTCTAAACAATTAAAATGAAAAGCTAAGTTACTTCAACTTCATTTCATTGGAGTAAGACTTTTAACTGGTTCTGTGTGATAATTAAGGGATAAAAATATAATGTCTGAAAACAATAGTTATCTTGTGTGTCCTTCCATTAGTTTTATTTCTTACTTTTGCTTCATGTCATTTAATTATTGGTTTGATACATTAAAATGCTTTTTTGAAAGATGTATTTTCCAGAAGCTACTTCGATTGAGTGAAGATACTAGGTAACAAAATCAAATTTTCTGGGAAATACTGGGTTAACTCTACTATACTTCCCTTATATGTACATGTGAGAACCTGCGGCCTGGACAGCAAAATCACACAGCCAGAACAGTGACTAGAAATTAAATCTTGAGCCTTAAACAATGGTCTCATAAAAATATGCTACAGCTTTTCAATGAAAGTGAAAGAAATAATAAATATGGGAGGGGTAAACTGTGTAAAGTATAGCAAAGATTATAAATGGTCTGCTTATTGTGGTCTTAAATATCTCCCCTATACTTACTACTAGCTTCACTTACTAAGAGGAAAAAATCACTCACTGGGATTTTTTATTTTTACTGATGAATCAGATCATTTATTTTGAGTATTTCAGTTAACATTTCCATCCTGCTGTCCACATTTGCAAAGTGAGAATAGTATATGAGTACTTTTCTGCATGATATATATCTGCTTTTGAAAAAACTGCATAAATTCATGACTATTTTATGTGCATCAGAGGAACCAATTACTTACAGTATATTTATTATGAATCACTGCTAATTTGAGAAAGATTTGACAATGGTTTCCAAATCTAGCATCATACAGAAGGTAGTAGACTCAGAATCATTATTTATGGAGCATGTCTTATATGTTAAGTATTTTAAGTAAAATTTCTCTTTTAATATTATAACAGTGTATGAAGAAGTTTCTATTATCTTTATTTTAGATATAAGAAAACTGAAAACTTCAGTGGTTGAGTAATTTGCCCAGGGTCCAAACTGATAACTCCCATAGTTGTTTCAGATTCAATTCTGCCTGACCACAAACTGCATGCTCTCAACCACAATGTCCATGTCAATAGCTACTCTGGTATAGCAGGAGCACAAGGGACAGAACTGGTAGGAAAAAATTACTGGTGGTGAATCTGAAAAGGCAATTTCTGAAGCGATTGTAAATGGGCAACTTAAAAAATGAGAACCTTTTGGTCTCCAGGAAGTAACAACAACAATAACTGTAGTAAAATTCATATGATAGCATTTAGGGAGCACTTGTTAAGTACCAGGTACTTTATTAAGCAGGGGCGGGATGAGGGTGAGGCAATCAGACTTGAAGGAGGCATTCAGTCTCAGGATCACTTGGCCCTGCTACTGACAGCTTCATATCTAAAGAAGATGTGGAATGTGGAATGCACCTCTTATTTTCTAAAGGTTTCACCAGAAACACTCAAGGAAGAGTAGCAGGTTCTCATATCCTAGGCAACACATCAGCAAAGTAAGGCCAAAGTAAGAGATAGTAAAAATTATTGTGCTCCTGCTCCTACTTAATAGAACTGAGGAGGCTACTGGAGGATTCTTCTTGGGTCTTGGATTCCATCCTTCCCGGCATTAGCATTCTTCAAAGGGTCCTAGTGCTCTGTTTTCCTCTAGGAGAGGAAGGAGTGTTTTTTCCACCTTTGGTCATTTGAGAGGGGTCTAAGATTTTAGCATGATACATGCTCCTGTAGGTTCAGGTGGCAATATTTTCTGAGGCAAACAGAGCCACAATGTGAGGAAAGTACAAACCCAGCCATGACAGCAGCTTAAACGAACTTAAAAATTTTACAAAATTTAGAAATGATGAAAAAGACACTAACTATATATTTTAAAAGTCTAAAAGTAAATAGAATAAAGATAACTATGGTAGAGGGAAGGGCGAGAGGGAGGAAGGAAGAGAATGGGGACATACCGGAGACTGAATTATAGCAAATAATATTCTATGCTTTTTATAATTATGTCAAAATAAATCCTAATGCTATGTATAATTAAAAATAACCAATAAAAGAGTCTTTAAAATCACATGTTTAGCTACAGATTCTTGGGATTTAATCATTTCTCTTTACTATAAATGACAATCCTGAAGTTACACTTTTTTTTAAACATCAGAAATTTATTAGTTGCTCAAAACATTACATTGATCTTGACATATCATATATCATACATTTGTTTCAAATGGGCTGAAGTTACACTTTTATTGGTCTTTAGGATATTAGTTTTGTATGTAATCTACCATATATTTTCAAACATTTTCATTACCTACATATAGTTTCTCAAATACTCTTTGAACTGGGTCACCATCCTGCTGGTTCTCTTATTAATGAGTTAAATAAATCTTTCACAGATGTTCACTGTGTATTGTATGAGAGTCATGTTTATAACATTCATAAAATTCTATTCCTACAGTTTACTCTTCTTTTAAACCAAATTGGAGTCAAATAAGAAACACACAATCTGGACCCTCTTGAAAGTGACCTCATCAAGAAGTTCATTTTGAGGTGTCAAGTGATTCATCAGGAGAATTGCAATAACTGAAGACTGGGAGGGTACTTGAAGATGATAAGACAGAAAAAACATTCCTGAATCAATGGAATTCCAAATGGAAATTCTTTCAGAAAAATGTCTGAGGAATATGCAATAAGATCTTATAGAAAATTCAGTTTTGGCATTTTGCAAATCTGTATGATTCCATTGCATATTCCTCCATGATATGACCAACACACTATAGTAGTACCAGCCACCTTTTACCTGGATCACCTATCCTTTATAGGTAAAATTCAGAGATTAGAAATCATGGCTAGCTAGGGGTAGTGGGACTAAATCTGAAGAAGAGACAAACAGATCATCCATATATCTTGGGAAAATAGAATCTTCATACATGCATTAAGTTTGGAGTTAAATACTATATTACTCATTTCCATTAAGAAATGCAATTTTTCTTATGATTTAAATGAACCAGAAAGTTCTATCTACCTAAATTTAGTTTAGGTATAGAGAAAAGAGAGAAAAAAGTATTCCCAATGGAGTTTTAAGGACAATGGGAGAAGAAACAGAGTTGCTTTGTGACTTCATTCTATAAAGTTCCGTGTCTGTTTATATATAGACTGGCTGAATTTTTATAACCAGTTACTTACAGAAACCATATGAAGTGGGTAGTGACCATTGTCTGGGTTTGGCCAAGTTGAACCAAAATCTGCATTCATCTCTAAGTTTTTCCTTGCTGCATCCTATATGTATATGGCTGGTTTCTCTCTGGTGTTGGAGCTCTGAGCTGCTAGTCAAAGGATATTAGTGTCCTGTTCCCTTTCACATGGAGAGAGCCCAGCTGCAGTAAAGCAGAATGGAACCAATAAATAAAAAGTAACAGAAACAAGATAAAGCCCTGAGCAAGATCCGGCTCTTGGGTCTTGGATTCCATCCTTCCTGGCATTAGCTTTTATTTCCCATGCTCAAATTCTATAACCCAATACACTTTCTGAGTAAACTGATTGGTCCTAGATCTCTGTCAGTTGTGTTATAATTTTCCACTGTTACAATCATATATACTTAACTGATAGTTAGGTTGAAAGATTTAAGTATTATCCCCAAGCCATACCTATAGTAAGTGAAAAAAATTAACTAGAATATAGAATATTACAGTTAATCTTAACAAACAAGTGTATATTGTGAAAGTTCTAAGGCATCCTTGAAGTTTTATAAATGGGAGATATATTTCAGTACTAGGAGAATTGAAAAGAAGTGATTGAGAATCCTTTTGTATTCCTCTCTTTTTTCTTTCATTCATTTGTTCTCCCTTTTCTCTTTCCTTCTTTTGACTTTCAGAACTTCATCCTAATCTTATGACAAATGTGGGCAGAGAAAGTTAGGGATATGGCTCAAGGTTACTGGTACTCAGTCAGAGGAAAGGGCACATCCATAGAGAACTCCCTGCATGGGAAGTCAGACATGACCAGGTTCAAGAGGGCTGGTAAACAGAAAAAACAGACCCCTGCTTCCCTTGCTTCAACCCTTTCACTCTTTGACTAGGTTTATTCCTTGATAAAAATCTTGAGGCTATTGTGGATGGAATTGTTCTGATTTTTATCTAAGCAGATCCATTATTGGCATGTAGGAAAGCTATTGATTTTGTATATGGATTTGTAACCCACTTTGCCAGATTTGTTTATTAGCTCTAGTAGTCTTTTGGTGGAGTTTTTTATTTTGGGGAGGGGTCTTCTAGGTATAGGATCTTATAATCTGCGAATAGTAATAACTTGACTTATTCCTTTTCTATTTTTATCCCCTCTATTTCCTTCTGTTGCTTAATTGCTCTGGCTAGAATTTTAGGGACTATATTAAATAGAAATCCTTGTTTTGTTGCAGATTTTAAAGAAAATGCTTTCAGATTTTCCCATATTGTGAGGTTTGGTTTGGGTTTTTCATATGTAGCTTTTATCATGCTGTTTTAATCAGCTTTTTCACTGCTGTTACTAAAAGATGAGACAAACACAATTATAAAGGAAGAAGAATTTATTTGAGGGCTCATGGTTTCAGAGTTCTTAGTCCATAGAAGGCCAGCCTCATTCCTCAGGGCTTGAGGTGAGGCTGAACATCATGGTGGGAGAGGGTGGGCAGAGGGAAGCATCTCACATCACTGTGACCAGGAAACAGAGAGAGAGTTTTCCACTGGCCAGATTCAAGCCATGCCCCAATTCCCACTTGTTCCAGCTATACCCTACCACTTCAGTTACCACTCACTTAATTCCTATAAAGGGATATCCTCTTGATTCAGTTTTGGCATATTGTATTTGTCTAGAAATCAATTCCTTTTTTTAGGTTTTCCAAGTTATTGGTGTATGTTTTCAAAATAGTTTCTAATGATCTGCTGGATCTATGATGTCTGTGGCAATTTCTCTTTTTTCACCTCTAATTGTATTAATTTGTGTTTTTTCTTTTCCTTTTGAAAAAGAAAATAAGGGCTTATCACTCTCCTTTATGTTTTCAAAGAACCACATCATTGATCATTTGTATTGCTTTTATTCTCAATTTAATTGATTTCAGCTCTGATCTTTCCTTTTTTAAAAAAAAAAATATTGATTTTTTTAAAATAAATGACAGTGGAATGCATTACAATTCTTATTACACTTATTCAGCACAATTTTTCATATCTCTGGTTGTATATAAAGACACCAATTTGTATCTTCATACATGTACTTTGGATAATGATATCTATCACATTTGCATTTCTCTAATTGTTAGAGATTATGAACATTGTTTCATTCTTGATAACCTGCTATTTCCTTCCTTTCCCTCCCACCCCTCTGCCCTATCTAGAATTCATCTATTCCTCCCATGCTCCCCCTCCCTACTCTACTATGAGTCAGCCTCCTTATATCAGAGAAAACATTTGACATTTGTTTTATGGGGATTTGTTTAACTTTACTTAGCATTATCTTCTCCAGTGCCATCCATTTTCTTGCAAATGCCATGATTTTATAATCTTTTATTGCTGAATAAAATTACATTGTGTATATATGCCACATTTTTTTTAATCCATTCATCCACTGAAGGGCATCTAGGTTGGCTCCAAGTTTAGCTATTGTGAATTGTGCTGCTATAAACATTGATGTGGCTGTGTCCTTGTAATATGCTGTTTTTAAGACCTTTGGGTATAGACCGAAAAGAGGGATCTCAGGGTCAAATGATGGTTCCATTCCCAGCCTTCCAAGGAATCTCCAAAATGCTTTCCATATTGGCTACACCAATTTGCAGTCCCACCAGCAATGTATGAGAGTGCCTTTTCCCCCACATCCTCGCCAACACTTTTTGTTGTTTGTGTGCATAATAGCTGCCATTCTGACTGGAGTGAGATGGTATCTTAAAGTAGTTTTCATTTGCATTTCTCTAATTGCTAGAGATTATGAACATTGTTTCATATATTTGTTGATTGCTTGTATCCTCTTCTGAGAAGTGTCTGTTCAGGTTCTTGGCCTGTTTGTTGATTGGGTTATTTGTTATTTTGGTGCTTAGCTTTTTGAGTTCTTTATATACCCTAGAGATTAGTGCTATATCTGATGTGTGACGGGTAAAAATTTGTTCCCAGGATGTAGGCTCTCTGTGTACCTCACAGATTGTTTCTTTTGCTGAGAAGAAACATTTTAGTTTGATTCCATCACATTTATTAATTCTTGGTTTTAATTCTTGCACCAAAGGCGTCTTATTAAGGAAGTTGTGGCCTAATCCGACTTGATGAAGATTAGAGCCTACTTTTTCTTCTATTAGACACAGAGTCTCTGTTTTAATTCCAAGATCCTTGATCCACTTTGAGTTGAGTTTTGTGCATGGTGAGACATAGAGGTTTAATTTCATTTGGTTGCATTTGGATTTCCAGTTTTGCCAGCACCATTTGTTGAAGAGGCTATCTTTTCTCCAATGCATGTTTTTGGCAACTTTGTCTAATATAAGATAATTGTAATTTTGTGGGTTAGTCTCTGTGTCCTCTATTTTGTACCATTGGTCTACCAGTCTGTTTTGGTGCCAAGACCATGCTGTTTTTGTTACTATTGCTCTGTAGTTTAAGGTCTGGTATAGTGATGCCACCTGCTTCACTCTTCCTGCTAAGGATTGCTTTAGTTATTCTGGGTCTCTTATTTTTCCAGATGAATTTCATGATTGCTTTTTCTGTTTCTATGAGGAATGCCATTGGGATTTTGATTGGAATTGCATTAAATCTGTATAGTGCTTTCGGAAGTATGGTCATTTTGATAATATTAATTCTGCCTATCCAAGAGCAAGGTAGATATTTCCATCTTCTAAGGTCTTCTTTGATTTCTTTCTTTAGAATCCTGTAGTTTTTGTTGTATAGATCTTTCACCTCTTTCATTGATTCCCAAGAATTTTTTTTGAGGCTATTATAAATGGGTGTAGTTTTCCTCATTACCTTCTCAGAGGATTTGTCACTGATATACAGAAATGCCTTTGATTTATGGGTGTTGATTTTATATCCTGATACTTTGCTGAATTCATTTACTGGTTATAGCAATTTTCTGGTGGAGCTTTTTGGGTCTTCTAGGTATAGAATCATCTCATCAGCAAATAGTGCTAATTTAAGTTCTTCTTTTCCTATATATATCCCTTTAATTTCTTTCATTTGTCTAATGGCTCTGGCCAGTGTTTCAAGAACAATGTTGAATAGAAGTGGTGAAAGAGGGCATCCCTGGTTCCAGTTTTTAGAGGGAATGCCCTCAACTTTTCTTCATTTAGAATGATGTTGGCCTGAGGCTTAGCATAGATAGCCTTTATGATGTTGAGATATGTTCCTATTATCCCAAGTTTTTCTAGTGTTTTGAATATGAAAGGTTGCTTTATTTTGTCAAGTGCTTTTTCTGCATCTATTGAGATGATCATATAATTCTTATCTTTGAGTCTATTGATGTGATGAATTACATTTTTTGATTTCTGCATGTTGAACCAACCTTGCACTTGATCATGGTGCACAATCTTTTTGATATATTTTTGTGTTCAATTTGCCACAAAGCAACTCTTAGCAAATACAAAAAGTAGAGATACTACCATGTATTTTATCAGATCATAATGGAATGAAATTGGAAATCAATGACAAAATAAAAAATAGAAATTTCTCCATCACCTGGAGTCTAAACAATATGCTACTGAATGAACAGTGGGTTACAGAAGACCTCAAGGAGGAGAGTAAAAATTCTTAGAGGTAAATTAGAACACACACACAACATATCGAAATCTCTGGGATGCTATGAAAGCAGTACTAATAGGAAAATTCATTGCATGGAGTTCATTCCTTGAAAGAAGAAAAAGTTAACAAATAAATGACCTCACACTACATCTCAAAGCCCTAGAAAAAGAAGAACAAATCAACAGCAAAAACAGTAGAAGCCAAGAAATAATTAAAATTAGAGCTGAAATCAATGAAATCAAAATAAAAGAAACAATTGAAAAAATTGACAAAACAAAAAGTTGCTCTTTGAAAAAATAAATAAAATTGACAGACCCTTAGCTATGCTAACGAAGAGGAGAGAGAAAACTCAAATTAACAGCATACATGATGTAAAAGGTAATGTCACAACATACACTACAGAAATATAGAGGGATAATTAGAAATTATCTTGAAAACTTATACTCCAATAAAATAGAAAACATTGAAGGTATTGACAGACTTAAGTCATACGATTTGCCCAGATTGAATCAGGAAGATACACACAATTTAAACTGAAAAATATCAAGTGAAGAAGTAGAAGACACCATCAGAAGCTTACCAACCAAGAAAAGACCAGGACTGGAGGGATACACAGCGGAGTTCTACAAGACATTTAAAGAAGTACTAATACCCATCTTCTACAATTTATTTCAGCAAATAGAAAAAGAGCACTTCCAAACTCATTCTATGAGGCCAATATCACCCTGATCTCCAAACCAGGCAAAGACACATCAAAGAAAGAAAACTTGAGACCAATATCTCTAATGAACCTGAATGCAAAAATTTTCAATAAAATTCATCTCTTATCTTAATTATGACCTTTCCTGTACTGATTTTGGAGTTGATTCATTCTTCTTTATCAAGGGCCTTGAGGTGCAAATGAGGTTGATTATTTGGAATCTTTCTGATTTTCTTATGTGGACACTCAGAGCTATAAAATTTCTTCTTAGAACTGTCTTCAGAGTGTCCCAAGGTTCTAGCATGTTGTAATACTATTCTTGTTTGAGTCTAAAAAGTTTTAAATTTCTACCCTGAGAAGTGGTACTCACATTCTCTGGAGTTGGACAATAGTGGCCATTTCAAGGAGATTCTATGTCTTATTTGATGTGTTCCCATTCATCTTTGAGTAGTTTCTGGCATGACAATATTTCCCAAGATCATCTTATATTTTCTGTCTTCTAGGCCCATTTTTTCTGAGAAGCTCTGATTCTCATTACGGGAGAAAGATGTGGGCACTATTTATGGTGGTTGTGAATATCACCCTTGGAGTTGTTGTGTTAAGCACATTTATTTTATATTATACATAACATACAAAGCTGAATATATGTTTCATATAGATAGCATGCATGAAGGGTATGTAATATATGTGTTAGGGACATTTATACAAATGTATTTCACATATACATATGTGTTCTAAGTACATTTATTATAGTATTATCTTATCAAATTGGAGATAATCTTAATCCTGCTCAATAAGAAAGCAGTTCTATTTTCATATCAATAATATAATGTAGTATGCAACCATGTTTAAAATTTTAGAACTGTAGTGTATAGATTTACAAGTAAAGTATAATTAAAGAACTCTGGATAGATGACACATCTTAAGCAAGTTTATTTCAAATACTTATAACAATTGCTAAGTTGCAAAAGGAAGCTGCCTGCTATTGGCATTGTACCTTGTTACTAGAATAATTATTGGTTGTTATATTTTTGGTTTTTGTTCCCAGTGAATGAGTGCTCATATAGAGGGCCATCAAATTAATCTGAATGTCACTAAGGGATTGCTCATGGGGATCCATGTCCCACTAATACTTCAGTGTATTTGGTAAAGTATATTAAATTTGTACCAAAGGGACTTTGATATACCAAACAAGGAATTGACAAAAGTTTTCTATAGAGCACCAGATAGAAAATAGTTTAGGCTGTGTGGACCAGAAGTTCTTCTGTGGGTGTAGTCTGATTGTGCTATAAATGTTAAGTGAAGGTATGTGAATGTAATCCAACAAAACTTTATTTTCAGGGATGGAGGCTTAGCACAGTGGTAGAGCACTTGCCAAGAAGGCATCAGGCTCTGGGTTCACTACAACCACTGCAAAGCAAAATGAAAAAAACCCTTTCATTTACAAAAAAAGGAAATGGACTAGTTTTGATGTAGAGGCACTAATTTTTCAGATCTTGTGTTAAACCCAAGGGATTGCTAATGCAGGGAATTTTCATTCAGTGGCACTCCGCATGCATGTCACATTCCTTTTTATGGATGATGGTGTGCAAATAAACCATGTGCAAACCATGTACAATTCACAAAATTTCAGTTTATAAAATAAGATTATATTCTGAATTTCTCTCCCTTGGTTACTGTTATTGAATTTATTATCCCAATATGATTGTTTACTTGATATATTTGACTAGCTTAAAATATCCTCAAATTAGAGTACTTTTAAAAAATTTTTTCATTAGTTATCAATGGACCTTTAATTTTTTATTTATATGCGGTGCTGAGAATCAAACCCAGTGCCCCACACATATGAGGCAAGTGCTCTACCACTGAGCTACAGCCCCAGCCCCAAATTAGAGTACTTTTATCATTTGAGAAATATTGCCCTCAGAATTGTTTTTTCTTTATGTGCTCTTTGTTCACAAAAATTAGCAAATTAATAGATTTTATAAGAAATTGGTGAGAAATATTCAAGGGTTTTTTGTTTAGTTTATAACTTATGAACTTATTGCTTAAAACCTTAGTCTAGTATCTTTTGGTACCCCATGTATGTAATTTTAAAACTCTTTTAAGTGTTGTAAATATATTGAATGATTACTTCAATAAGAATTGAAAGATACAGTTAAATAAGATAAAAATTAGATCACCCACAACTATGCAACTTAGTTTGATGTCAATGAGAGGAGAGTCTGCACTCCCAGACTTCATTGTCCTTTTAAGTGTTTGGGTGAATCCAGGGCATTCACTACCATTCAGCCCTCTCAGGCTCTTCATTAATTCTTGAGCTCGCTCTAGTGATTTGCTCCTCAAGTACTTCTCTAAAGTTCTTTTACTCAAAGTTACCTTTGATTTTCACTTTAGCAAATCTAGACAACTTCATTTAACACATTTTACATTTATACACTGAACAATGAAACATATCCACTTTTAATTCCAAGGATTCCCAAACTACTTAAAAAGGGCATATACTTCATGTAAATTATCAGCTCTGCAAATGTCTTCTCTTTCACAACCACACCTGGAGGTATGGACAGCCCTCCATCCCATCCAAATAATGTTAGTACAACTAAGACAAAATCAGTATAGAGTGCAAAAATAAGAACACCCTAATTGAATGTGGGGAGGAACAAGTACCCAGAACAGCCTATTCTTAAGTGGACACAATCTGGTATGATCAGGAGAAAATAACAAATTCTAAGTGTTCTCCTCGGGAGTCAGAAAAAGGGAACATAAGTCCAACATTTTGGTTTTTAAGGTCATTGCTTTCTATCTCCTATAACACAGAGATCTGAAATAGGGGCCCCTGAGAACAAGAGAGAATTTGGCAACTGGTTGAGCACCCGCGAGCTGCAGACAGACACCAGGAGGAATATTTTCATTCGTGACAGGTTAAAGCTCTCTGTTTGGAAGGCTCAGAGAATTTGAATTTTCAGAAAGGATGGAGAGGTCATGAAATATCTAGCTGAGATTATTAGTGAAAGTCTTCCCCTGTATGAAGATACTCTGAGAGAGAATATTCAAAAAGAAATTCTTAGTCACAAGAATACCAGTATAAGGACCACTACAGGATGAGTCAGAAGACACAGCAGGTATTGTACAAAAACCTGACAGATGTAAAATAAGACATCTTATTATTTATGTTAAGAGATGAGCAAGAGTGACAAAAACATTTCTATCTTTAAAGTATCAAAAATATATTACTAACAATGAAAGAAATGAATGACTTTGGAAATGTAATATCAGGAATAAATTGATAAAAATTCAAATAATTATTAAATTTGTGGCTCTCAATCTTCTTTTTTCCCTCTGCAGTAATGATGGAACCCAAGGCACCCTGCTACCAAGAACAGTCCCAGGTCTTATTTTCAGTTTCTTTATTTTGAGACAGGTTCTCAATAATTTGCCCAGGATACTTATACTTTGGACTTCTCCTGCCTCGTCTGGGTAATCCCTAGGATTTCATGCATGCACCACTACACACAGCTTACCAATCTTTATAAAAAATTGGTTTTCTTAGTTGTAGATGGACACAACAAATTTATTTTATTTGTTTTATTTATATATGGTGCTGAGGATCAAACCCAGGGCCTCACACGTGCTAGGCAAGCACTCTGCCACCGAGCCACAACCCCAGTCTCTTATCAGTCTTAATTAAGGGGAAAAAGAAGGCAAGTGAAACTACAATAGTAGTAAAAAGAAAGAAATAACCACAAGTTGGGAAGAGGTTTCTGAATGTTTTCATTAATGTCTTATACATAATATTGGAATTTACCTTTTACATAATCATACATACACTTCAGTCCCCAGTACTACTCCTTTCCCTTTACTCCTCCTACCCCTTGGCCCATACTCCTACTCTACTGATATTATTTCAATTTGTTTGAAGTGTTTTTAAACTACTGCTTTATATATATAGATAAAGGTTAAATTCATTAATTGTGTGTGTGTGTGTGTGTATGTATATATATATACATATATATATATATATATATATATATATATTTCATCAATTGCTTTTTTTTTTCTTTTGGTACTGGGGTTTGAACCCAGGGTCACTTAACCACTGAGGCACATCCCCAGACCTTTTTTAATATTTTACTTTGAGATAGGGCCTCCCTAAGTTGCTTAGGGATTTGCTAAATTGCCGAGGCTGGCTATGAACTTGTGATCCCCCTGCCTCAGCTTCCCAAGCTGCTGAGATTACAGGTGTGCACCACCACACCAGGAACATTGGTCAATTTGGTTCCAGCAATTCTAAAGTCTCCTTTTCCCCATCCTTCCTCCCTCTCCCTCAACCCTACTTGCTCTGCTTTGAGACTTAAAGACAATGTAAACTGATCAATAAAAAAAATTGTAATCATTTTCTGGGTTCATTGGCAGTTGAAAATTCATAGCTTAAAGTAATTTTCCTCATAACTCTTATAAGAAAGGGAGGAAAAGGGGATCAGCTGTCATTGACTCTAGAAATATGTCCATTCAAACATAACAGTGACTTCTTGAATTTGCAGAAGTCTTTAAGCAAGCCGAAGAGTTCCTTCCATAGGGCGCTAGTTTCCCGAGCTCCTCCTGAGCCTATGCAGTAAGTAGTCTCTCAAGGAGAACCCTAGATTCCAGAACAAGCAATACATGTTCTGTTTGACATGGTGATGTATGAAACACCATCTCAGGTGGCCCAGTGCTTTGCAAAACCACTTGGGATATTTGCACTGCCCATTGCAGCCAAAAGTGTTGGGCAAAACCAGCCCCTTCTGAGGCAAACCTGGCCTTCAAGCCCAGATCCTCCCTTATCAGGGAGGCCCCTCTTCAGTTCCACTGGGGTAGGGGAATGGCTTTATGGATGATGGTTAATGAATCAAGTAAATTACACACACAGAAGCATGCTATCATAAAAGATGCAAATGAAACTGCAAAGCCTAACTCTACACACACTGAATAATCACTACTGCAGTTTCCAGGACTTCCTAACAGTATATGTGCACTGGAATATTTACCAAAGTGTCTTTGCCCAGTGGCAAATATGTCACTAAGGAAATTCCTACAGGCTTTTGTTTTCCTACAGGGATATTCTCTATGAACTGAGGTTATAGAGTGAGGAGTTCAGAGAAAAGTTCTGTTTCTAACACCTAATACCATCTTACTAGTGTATTCTGGGCTGGAAGACATATTGTATACATTTATAATACAACTATGGAAAACTCCATGCTATTTGGAATGCATCAAACATCTGGCTTATTAGTGAAGAAAAACAAATGTTTAATTACAAGCACTCAAAAGGTAAGTGCAAAAGTTGTGATCCAACCCACTGTGAGAATACATTCTGTCAGACATAAACTGTTTGATATAAAGATATTTACTTTCTTGGATTTATTGTTCTTATACATGAACAAGTATCACCAAATAAAATGAAATGTATGTCAGTACATGCATTCACAAAGTACTATTTCTTACAATTAAAAGTGTAAATGAATAAAATGCTTTTATGATTTTCTTTCCTTTGAGAAAAATAGATGTTTGAGCAAGGCTATGTCAGAGTCCAGGTGAGGTTTTTCAACTCAGCATACTCCAGTTTCACAGAATATTTGGGAAACAGTGACCACCAGTGAAGAGGCTGCTACTACTCACAGACTGATTGCAGCAAGCTTCATAAACCTGGGCCCCAGCAGTCACCAGGAATGAGGGACTTGCAACACTGACAACTAGTCTGGGAGGGTAAGGCCAGAACCTGTAGGCATGAAGCAGGTGAATATGAGAGCAGGACCATGTAGAGCAGATACCATCTACTCTGAGTAAGGAGGGTACCTGACCCCTGACCTTGAGGCCACTAGGGTAAAGTTCACACACCTTGAGCTCCCACTGCTTTCTGCAGTGAATTGACTTATAGTACTCAGAGGAGTAATGGGGTTTGGAATCCCTGTCAGTTTGGTCTTACAATTTTGCATTTGTGTTAGCAAACTCTTAGTGGTCATGATTGTAGAATTTTAGGGTCAAAGCACATGCCATGCAAAGGATTCTTATTTACATTAATTGTTAATGTACAGAGAATGATTTTTATTTCCAGCCATTTTCATTTATTTCTAATGCTTGATTCAGACTTGATTCCCCTTTAGATGACTATTCTTCTAGGGAATTCATCCCTCTGCTGGCTCTGATTCTTCTCTTTCTTTTACAAGGACTATTTCATTAAGTTTCATAGTGAAAGCTTTTTGCTTATATGAATTCTTTCACTTTCAGCATGGAAGGTTTTTATCTCACTTTCAATTCTGAAGAAAAATTTGCTGGATATGTTAATCTTGGTTGGTATATATGATTCCAAGCTCTCCCTGCTTTTACGATTTGAACTGTGAATTCATTTGAAATTCTGTTTTTCTTCAAAATGTGACTTTCTTTTTTATCCTGAGACTTTTAAAACTCTAACCTTAGTCTGTATATTAGGCATTTTAATTATACTGTATTTTGGAGAAGATCTTTATTGATCCTGCATATTTGGGGTTCTAAGAGGCTCTATATTTGGATTTCCATCTCATTCTTAAATGTTTTGAATTTTTTTATATTTGTTGAAGTTTGTGCATTCCTATATTTTGTATTTGGGTGCCTTCATCTATGGCAATGATTCTTCATTTGTTATCTAAGATTTCTTGAATATTCTGGCCATGGTCTCTTAACATTTTTACTATTGACATTATTTTTAAAATTACATACTTTGCTTTCAAGGCCTAAGAATCTGTCTTCAAAGTGGTCTAATTCAGTGGTGATGTTTTCCACATAATTTTTAATTTGGTTTACTGAATCTTTCCAGGATTTCTCTTTGGTGCTTTTTCAGAATTTCTATCTCTTTTTTGAAATCATCATTGACTTCCTGTATTTTTAAATTCCTTACATCTTCTTTTAGTTCACTGTACATTTTATCTATGAACTTTATAAATTCTCAACATTTTCATTACTGTGGTGTCAATGGGATCAGTTGTTGAAGTGTTGTGGGTGTTTGAAGTGGTGGTTCACTTGCTTTTTAATATTATTTTTGTGTGTACCCATCTTCTGAGATTTTTATTACCTCTGCTATGTTTTTTGTACCAAGGATAGAAACCAGGAGCTTAACCAGTGAGCCTCATCCCCAGTTATTTTTTTATTTTGAGACAGAGTCTCCCTATGTTGCTTAGCACCTCACTATGTTGCTCAGGCTGGCCTTGAACTTGTGATCCTCCTGCAAAAACCTCCTGAGCTCCTGGGATTACAGGCATGAGCTCCACATCTGGAGCTTGTACTTGTACTATTACTTGTACTTTTAAACCAGAGAAAATTTAGTGAGCTTATTTGTGTAAATGTCCTTGGCTGGGTGAATATCCAGGTATTGATAGTCCCATTTAACATGTATCATCTGCTGTTCCCAATCTCAGCATCACTGAAAGAAGATAATAAACCTTAGTATCTTCAGAGCAAACTTCACGCACTAATAAACCTTAGGTCAAGTGGAATTTGATGAAAAAATTCTCTACTGTTCTCATATTCTGGGTATAAAATTGTAGTAACATTCTGGAGTAGGTTGAGAAATGAGTCATTAAAGATAGTAAAATTACTGTTACATTATGTAGGAGATGAAATGGAAAGAAAGAATGAAAGAAAAAAGAAAAAATAATACAAACCAAGTTAAAAAGAAGTAAAAGATGGATGGAGGAATTTGTGGTTAGTGGCAGATAATGTTAGAGGGGAAAGAGGGACTAAGAGGAGTAAATGTACATCTGACCTAGGAAAACAAGAATAGAATGGTCTCCAGTTAATCTTTAAAACATTACAAGAATACAATCAAATATTGATGAGGATATAATATTGATAAAAGATGAACATTTATTGATTAAAAATAAAAAGTAACATGTAAGATCAAGATTGATATTAGTGCTCTATGTAATATCCAAGCCAAAGTGGAAAAATTTCTTATTGAGTCTTGCTTGTTTGGATTTCACCAGAATTTGGGACCTTTAGAAGATTTCCACCAATCTTCAGCTTTAAGTCTATGTTTCTCTGGGTGTGGCAATAGTGTTCACACCAACTTACCTCTAAAATAATTCTAGGAGGCTCCCTCCATCTTTGGTGTATCTAGGTCCCTCTTAGATTCCTGTTGGTTCAGAGGAGAGGGCACCTGATTTTCCGTGAATAAGCAGCCTGGTTATACCATGTTAGGAGGTATAGTCTTGTGTTCTCTGCTGAAGAGAAACTCCATGTATCCAGGGCTGTCAAATCCAGGGTGTGGTACCAGTGTATATTTTGGAGGTTGTGAGGTGTGGCAGTGTAAGTTAGAGGTATTTTAACTTGTTTGATGTGATGCTGGGTAGCCCACGGGGCAGAGTGGTACATGGCTGCACCTGTCTCTGGGATGCACAGGTCACACTAGTCAGTATATTTGAACCTGGGCACACAGGAGGTAGATGGTGTTTTATGGGGTGTAGTGTCCAGTATGCATGAGGTTTTCTGCTGGCTGCTGTGGTCATCCTCAAAAATGACATTTACTGGGTCCCTGATCTTAATGGATCTTGTTGACCCCTTTTACTGGCTCTCCAGGAGCTCAGAAAGAACTTCTGGCACTTCACACAGGATCCTTGGACTGCTATCAGATGGCATTTGGTTTCATCCATCTCTTAAGTAAGCCACCACTGCAAACCCCACTCATTTTGTCTTGTGCAGCAAAGAAGAACTCTCCTACAAAGGGACCTGGAGTCTTGCACCTCCAGTTCTGCTTCTAGTGCCTTCCCCTCCACCTTCCAAAACCTCCACCAGCTCCTGGCGGAAGGGACCAGTGCTGACTGAGCACAGGCAGCGGGCCTTCCAGGGGCCCTTGGCCATGCTGACTTACCACTCAGGTGCTGTCCATCATGCAGGTGGGTGGTGGTTTCCTGATCCTGTGAAGTCAGCAAGCACCTAACCTGCCTGGCCAGGAGGGCAGCAAGATAAATGAAGACCTCAGCCCAGGGTTCCAAATGGGCATGGCTCTTGAATCTGCACATGCCCACTGTATCTCTGTTGCGAAGGGTAACCACTCTTCATTTGACAGTTACTACCTGACCACTGGGTGCCTCAGCCACAACTAGGTACCTGATGAAAGTAGGTTGGTTATTCTGTGTTTGAAAAGTCTTGAAAAGCCCCAGAATACAGGGCAGGGGCCTGTGAGGCCTACTCATGGCCTCTAAATTCATTAGAACACAAAAGTTTTTTTTTTTTTTTTTTTTTTTTTTTTGTCCGGAGCCTGTGGAAAAGGGCCTTCAGGTATAAAGCTCAATCCAGGATCCATAAGGCTGCATTTGCGGGCAATGTAGAAAAAGTGAATAACATCATCATTTATGAGAAGCTGGCGTAGATGATAGAGACAAATAAAACATGTAATAATGTCCAGGGGACTAGGGGTCCTGGGGACAGGGTGCTGACCAGGGAAGGTGGGGCCAGTAAGGCAGAAGGCTCCTCCAGCTTTCCCACTGAGCTCAGGGCGGGAGGAGGGAAAGGAGGCCAACTCTCCTTTCACCAGGTGCTTGACTTTCCTGCGCTCACAGGCTCCTCAACACCTGGGATCTATAGACCTTGGAGTGTAAGGGACCTGCGAAACGTCGGAGGAAGAGACCACCAAGAGACTGTCTCATGCAACAGCAAAAGGGTTTATTTGGGGACCAGCATGCTGGGGCTCAGAGCTCACTAGAGCAAAGAGAGATAAAGCAAAGAGCCCTGAGAACAGCTTAAGCAGAGCTTATATACTTTTCGTGGAGAGTGCAGGGAGGGAAGTTCATTGATGGGTCAGGGCAAGTGGGCAGTTTGCCTGCAACCAAGTGAGGGAGTGCATTCTGCAGTTTGGCAGTTGGGGACAGCACATTCTGGGAACAAGATTAGCAAACAGTTCTCAGGATTTCAACAGTGTTTTGTTAAGCATACAGAAAAACGGAGTGACAAGTACCTATTTTATTAACCTTTCAGGAGACATCTCGCATCCAGGTGGTCTTATTGAGCAGCCAAACAAAACGTTAGCCTGCTTCCCAGCTACTTAAAATTCATCCTATAGAACGCTTGATTGACTATTTAAAAGTGATTTAAATCCAAAATTTTGTACCAGCCCTTTGTTTTAATGTACACAGTTTTTAAAAACCATGTTATGTACTTTGTAGAAAAGTGGAGCATGAGACGACGTTTCCCATAATATTGCAATGTAAGGGCAAAAATCACTCTTTGAATACAGTCTGGAATCCATTTGCATCAGTGTAGACCTATGTATATATGTTCTCTACTGAGGACCCTTACAAGGACATTTTGAAATGGCAAGATGGCTCCTTGTTGTTTCTCTGTTTTGTTTCTAATGTTATTTCACACTAGAGTATTTAGGGGTGCCATTTTCACTCTTCAAAGGATTTTCCTTATTTCTTGCATGCTCCACTTATATCCATTCATCAACTTCTTAAGGGTTACTCAGTGTTGTTTTAAGCAGCCAACCATCTTCATAACCAGATTTGTTGAGAAGTCTGGATTTCCTGCAAGCTTTGCACTAATTGCAGGTACTTCCCCTGAGAGAGGATAGCAGTCACTGGGAGATTTCACACTTAATGAAACCTCAAACGCATCATGCTTTTTTGTCGCACCTCCAGTTCTGTTTCCAGTACTGCTTTTACCACCTTATATCCCAAACGTCCACCTATCTGGTCAGAGGAGTCCAGGGTTGGTTGGAGAGCAGGTGGCAGAACTTCCAGGAACCGTTGGCCACACTGGCCACGCCAATACTGGCCGTTTCATGCAGGTGGGTGAGGTTTCCTGGTCATGCGCAGTCGGCACCTTCCAGGACTGGCAGCCTGGATGATCATGAGTGGAGGAGGATCACTGAAGAGTTCTAAGGTGACCTCTTTGGGGCTTACTGTGAATCCTAAGGTTCTCTTGAGAAACAACTGAGGTTTTTAAAAATTGTCAAACCTAGGCTCTTCCATGGATGTTTATAATCAATAAATTCAATAGGGCCTGGACATGGATATTTATAATATTTCCTGAGATTCTGACCAGACTCCTGGAGAAGATAAGTGTAATATACAAAATCCCAGATCCCTAAAATTGAAGTAATAACTGGGAGAACTGGAGTTTGACTAGGTACTCCTGCCTTCCAATCTCTCCTTTCTGACCAAATTAGTTTAACTTACATTTGTTTCTTTCTATTTCCATGGCTGGGAATTTAAAAGAAGTATGTTTAGTGATAAATTTTTGGCTTACAGAATACAACCTTTTTTCTTTCAACCACATTAATCATCTACTGTCATTTAAAGGGTGATTAGAAACTTTCTTATGGTAGCCTTTCAGTAAGCATAGACCAAGTTTTTAAGGATTTTATGTCTCTGTTATTCAGATAATTGGGTGAACAAAAGCTGACTTTAGAAATGATTTTCTTGGTTAGAATAACAATAAATGTTGAACATTTTTAGCAGCAGTTGGAAGCTAGTCTATGTCATTAGGTCTGTTGTGTTTCAGGGATTGGCATAATAAGCCTAGCAGTTTTAAAAACTGAAAACCATGTAGTAGAAACACAAAGGATGCTCCTCTTAATAACCTGTTGTCAAGCATTCCTATGCAACTAAATTCTTATTGAGCTAATAGTCTGAGAGAACAGTAAACACATGGAGTATGAGTTCATAGGCAGTGGAAAAAACTTCAAAATGAAGATTTATGAACTTTGTGTATTATATTTTGAGGCCTCTATTTTGGGATGAAAAATGATATTAAAGAAAGGAAAAATTTTACGTGCAAATATTTGCTTTGTATCTGATTAATTTGGAAACATACCCACAGCAAAGATAAAATCAAGGACTGCAGACTACATGTAACCCACAGATATATTTAATTTGCCTTCATTTATTGAGTCACCATTTAAAGTGCAGATAATTTAGTGTCTTTCATGATGCTAAAGTTAATCCATATAGGTCAATGTAAAACTTTTGTTGATTCACAAAATTTCTGAATTAGTAAATAACTTTAAATCGCAATTAAAACAGAGTAAAAGAGAATTTGAAAAGTAGATGTGGAGTATGATAGTGATGATAATGATAAGCCAGGATTATCATTATAAGTGAGAATATATTTTGTGTTGAGCTTCTAACAGCTAATACAGCTATAAAATTTCATTATAATAGCAGCAAATGCAGGGAACTATTAAAAATGAAATCAAAGGTCATTTGAAGACTCTTTTAATTCAAAACCCATTTCCTTAGAGATCTATTGGAGCAGGAGTGCCTGACATTGGTATCTGGGATCCTGAAACCATAAATAGAATCATATGAGTTAACACAACATGAAGGAAGCTTCTTCCTCATTGCAAAGCTCTCAAAGGTGTCTCCCTGCAACTCTTAATTCCTCAAATGTAACTGTTTGATACAAAAAAAATGGTCAAATTGGTATTAATGATGGCAAAGGACTTCTTTAATACTTGACATGTAATGAACAGTTTCATAATATTTCTCTAAGAAGGAATCAAGGAATCTTAATGAGGAGGCTTGGTATTTATGGAAGAGTAGATATTCCTTAGAACATTAGAAAAGAAAATTTAGCACATTAGCTCAACAAAAATACCTAAATCATTTACCTTCTACATTTTGGGGTTTGGGGTTTTGAGATAAAAGATCTAGTCCCTGTCCTCAGGAAGTTCTTGGTTTAGAAGGGAGATGCAACCACACAGCATCAAGATACTATGATAAATGCTATGATGGAGACCAAGATTTCTGGAACTCATTAGGTCTTTTATAAGTTTCCTGCTTCAGTTGAGACTTTTTTTTTCAGTTGTTTTTTCCAAGGATAGCCACATGCCACTTTTACTTGCTTTGAAGCACAACAGACAACAAATTGCAGCACTTTTAATTCAGAAAAAAGCAAATATACATGTAGTTGACAAGGAGAAAAGGTAGAGTAGTGATATTTTTCAAAGTTTAATGGAATGAAAAATAATTCAAGTAAAAATATTAAATTAATGGGAAGAAGAATATTAACTTACAATTATTGGGATAAAGTGAAATATAGGAACACATATCACCTTTTAGAAAAGAAATTATATGGACTGGGAAATAAAAATAACATTATATAGTATGATTCTATGACCCAGAGCAGGCATATGCTCACTTCTGCCACTTTTGCCAACTGACTCCTTTTCCTCCTATGGAGAGATAGGGTAGGACAGGGGTACAATCTGGCAGAGCTATCACGGAGCTTTAGTTGGATGGTTGGTAACATGCTTATGCTGAGATCAGTGACTGAGACTCCATTTAGCTTGTTTTCTAGGAGTGAGGAAAGAGCAGCTCCCACTCATGGTCATTGAAGCCAACCTTGTTCAGGAAAGTACATCTTTATAGGATGAAGCTTGAAAGATCCTGCAGAAGAAGGACATGGGAGTGGAAGCCCATAGGAAGGAAGATGTTGAGATATTTGAGGACACAGAAGTACAACTTATTTAGATAGTACTTAGAGAAACAGAGTCCCACGTGCAGTACTCTACCTCAGAGGCAATCATTCCCACTGAGTGTCTGAGTGTCTGTGAATATTTTGAAGTGCTTTTATGGCCCTGAAGGACTTGTACTGGGAATTTAATTGAATTGTAAAATTTATAATGTTTTAATGTGTCTAAGAAAGGAATTCCCAGTAACAACATATACATTTGTTCTTTTCTCTTGTGTATCTTTATCTTTCAAACCATTTACATGTTTCAGGGAAATCCCTGTGCTGTTTTTGAGTAAAGGGAGGCAATAGGTACATTTTCATATGTGGTTTCCATGCCAAAGCACCAAGTTAGCCAACTCTGATCCAGGGAGAGACAAGGGAGAAAGAGCAGTATATCTTTCTACCTTATGCTAGATTATGAATTTTGTTTCAGTCCAGGCCACAAAGGTTATGTTGGCCTCTGATTGGATTCTTCAGTTCAGGCTTTAGGAAAGGCGATGTTTGAAGATAAATGATTCTCAGACTAGGGCAATTTGAAATTGATCTAAGTGTTACTTCCCTGAATGATTCATAGAATGGGAAAAGTAAAGGCAGAAAGAAGTAAACAAATGTTTTCTTAAAATGGAAGTCACATTTTAATCCTATCAGCCAAAAACCTCATTTAATATAGTGATATCCAAACACTCACGAAATTTTATTACTTAAAAAAATCGGACTCACCCATTTTTATAATGCATTTTGCTCTAAAGATTTGCAGAGGAACCTGGTGCTGGTGATATCAGGCATGCTTCAGAAGAGAGCAACAATAAATCTGATACCAAGGTAAATGCCCTATTGTCAAATTCATTTTCTTGCTGTGAATTTTGTTTGTAAAGTGTTCAGTCTTACAATTTAGCAATGCTTTCCTTGTTATTTTATTTGGAAATGTTCTTTGAGAAATTATTTGATACATATGTTGGGTTTGTTTGTTTTTGTATTTCTTACATACATGACAATAATGGAATGACTACATTCATAATTATCCATTCACAGCACAATTTTTTGTAACTCTGTATATAAAGTATGTTCATGACAAATTATGCCATTATACATGAGCTCTCTTATTTTTTTTGCATTACAATTCTTAATATACCTTTATACCACACCAGAGTTCCATCTGATAATTTAGGAAAGTAGGGGCTTTTGAAAATTTATAACCACAGCAAAATTACACTAGTAGAAGCATTCTAATGTCACAGGAAATATGGAATTTGGTCAAGGATTATTTGGATAAATTCACTGTGAGTTTCAAAATCAGCTTACATAATTTATAACACTCAGGACAAAATAAGTCTTTAATGAATTGACTAAGTATTTATGAATCTTGAAATTTTTCTAATGTCTTTAGTTTGAATGCTATGTAGAACACTGCACATAATTTTTTCTCTTGGCCACTTTATGTTTTAATGTCATATACTTTTTATGATAGCTTTTCCTCAATTTCTATTCTGCATTCATATTTACATTTAAACTGAGAATTTGTTAAAAAGTAGAAACTTTAAAGCTGTTTCTCAATATTTCTATTGTAAAGTTATTGTATTGTACTCTGGTTTCTGAGTCTTTTCCATTAAGAGTATTTAAATCTCTTAGTCTAATTGAAGACTAGATGTTTTGGCAAATAATAACAAGTTCTCAAAGCAGAAAGTCTGAAAAACCACGTGGTATGATTTAACTTCCAAAAACTTTCATTGCATTGTTTGAAAACATACACTGAATTTTTATGTCTTCGTCTATAATTTCAGGTCCACAAATTTGTGTACTTAGTTATTTAAGTATTCATATTAAAGCTCTGTTGTCACTCTTGAGATACTGCAAGGTAGGAAATGTGTGTGTGTCTTGAAAAACTGAGAATAGGGTTTTTATGTAAAGACTTTTACATATATTGTGAACCTGAATAAATGGGCAGACAAGAAGATATCTGTATAATGAAGTGTTTTAAGTAATAAGCCTGAGGTAGCTAATCATTAAGGCTATTGGATTTCTGAAAATATGACTTTGGTTTATATTTTCCTTTGAAGTTCAAGAGGCACAAGTTCTGGTGATTTATCAGAAACTAAAGTCACAAATAAGAAGCAAACAAAGAGAGTAAGTTTTACAAATAGGAAAGTGTTATGGTGTGTATTGATCAATGTAATCAATAAGTCATAGCTATAGTTTATCAGTATAAGGCAAGATAGAATACATAATTAGCAATATACATAGATTAAAGACTATAGGAATAAATTAAGATAACATAGATAACATAGATAAGTGATAGTAAGGCACAAGTTTTATCAGGAATAAGCCTAAGTAATAGTAGGAAAATCATTTAACTGTAAAACATAGGATTTAAGCTGTAGGATAATCAGTGTGTCAGTATAGTTATAGAAAAAATAAGCAAGTAGGTTAATATAGATATATAGATAAGGTTAGATTAATATAGCAACTTGATCTTATAGTCTTTAATATAATAAAGGATTTCGGGTTTATAGATAATAGTAAATGGCCAGATAAAAATGTGTGTGTAGGATATAAGATAACTGTAGTTTTAAGCAGGCATCAAATAAGTTACTAGTACTGAGTGGGTAAAGCAATTGCTTTGGTAGAGACTCATTAGTCACTTGCAACAATTCCCACCATGCTGGGATTACAGGAATAGGGTCATTGTAGTCATTTGAGTAAAAAGATGTGATTATAGAAACTCTATTTTAGTTTCTATGTTTATTACTGTCTCTGTGAAGAGAGGACTGCATGCCTCATTTTTAGGAAATGGAAATTAAAGCTGTTTTCTTATAAAAATTGTTTTTCTAAACTTTGTACCTTACAAATTGTACCTTTCTCAGGATGCAGTAGTGGTCATGGTGAGCCAGATCCTGGGTTTGAATGCCCTCGTGGCTCTACATGATTTTGAAGTAGATTCTTACCTCACAGACCCCCACACAAATTCAGGATATGACTAACACTTGCTTGAACCCGGGACTGTGATCAACTGAACTGCAAAGCTAATGTTTTTTTAGCTTCCGTTTATGGCTTGCTTGCTGGATGGAAGATTTCAGTCTTGCCTAGAGCCCTCAGGTCCCATTTATTAATGTTTTCATTTCTGTCATTGTCTAGCTTACATGATGATAAGAAGCCACTGAGTTGTGTTTTTTGTCCTTATATTCTCCTTGAATGGACCAGGAAGTTGCTGTCCTCCCACAGATCTTGAGTCTCTATGGTGGGTGACAGTCCCTGGCCAGGTAAATAAAGATCTTTTTAGATTTGAATTTGGACTTAGAGTGCTTTCTGAGGCTTCTCCCCATAATAAAAGTAGGTAGCAGAATACTCCTCACTTCTTCCAGCTTTGAGCTAAGATTAGGAGTTTAGATCAAAATTTCTTAAATTTTTTTTGGCTCCATCCATGTGCTATTAAATACCTTTTTTTTCAGTTACACCTACTCTTAAGTGTTCTGATTACCAGTTCTCTCTTTCAGAGGGAAATTGGGGAAAATTTATTTTTCCCTACTAACAATGTTATAGATTTCAAGCCTTTTTTTTTTTTTCCTTATGGCAGGTGAAACAATTTGAAGCCAAATTCAGTTTGGCACTAAGCTGTTAACTAAATTTTTATGGGTTTAAAATGCTCACCATCTCTAGCAGTCAGAGAAATGCAAATCAAAACCACCCTAAGATACCATCTCACTCCAGTAAGATTGGCAGCCATTATGAAGTCAAACAACAACAAGTGCTGGCGAGGATGTGGGGAAAAGGGTACACTTGTACATTGCTGGTGGGACTGCAAATTGGTGCAGCCAATTTGGAAAGCAGTATGGAGATTTCTTGGAAAGCTGGGAATGGAGCCACCATTTGACCCAGCTATTCCCCTTCTCGGTCTATTCCCTAAAGACCTAAAAAGAGCATGCTACAGGGACACTGCTACATCAATGTTCATAGCAGCACAATTCACAATAGCAAGACTGTGGAACCAACCTAGATGCCCTTCAATAGACGAATGGATAAAAAAAATGTGGCATTTATACACAATGGAGTATTACTCTGCATTAAAAAATGACAAAATCATAGAATTTGCATGGAAATGGATGGCATTAGAGCAGATTATGCTAAGTGAAGCTAGCCAATCCCTAAAAAACAAATGCCAAATGTCTTCTTTGATATAAGGAGAGTAACTAAGAACAGAGTAGGGACGAAGAGCAGGAGAAGAAGATTAACATTAAACAGGGATGAGAGGTGGGAGGGAAATGGAGAGAGAAGGGAAATTGCATGGAAATGGAAGGAGACCCTCAGGGTTATACAAAAGTACATACAAGAGGAAGTGAGGGGAAAGGAAAAAATAATGCAAGGGGGAGAAATGAATGACAGTAGAGGGGGTAGAGAGAGAAGAGGGGAGGGGAGGGGGAATAGTAGAGGATAGGAAAGGCAGCAGAACACAATAGACACTAGTATGACAATATGTAAATCAATGGATGTGTAACTGATATGATTCTGCAATCTGTATATGGGGTAAAAATGGGAGTTCATAACCCACTTGAACCAAAGTGTGAAATATGATATATCAAGAACTATGTAATGTTTTGAACAACCAACAATAAAAAATTTTAAAAAATAAATAAATATCATCAGTCTAGAAAATTAAGATTGTTAGTTAAGGGCTTAGCTTAAATGATTTGCATTCAGTTGATGTGAGATAGATAGTCCTGATTGTAGGAACTTAAATAATAATAATTGCTTTAGAGATTTGAAAGCTCTTGGTCTAAATTTAATCTAACTTCCTAGGTTAAGATTGATAGTTAAGCCATAAGGAGTAGGGAGAGGTTTGATGTAATTATGAGAGTTAGCATGAGAGGGTTTGTTTTTGTGCTTTTGAACTGTCATTTTATTTTAGTATTGTTGGATGATGGACATAGTGTTAGGGATGTTGACTAGATAAGTCGTATATAGAAATATAAGTTTAGTAAGGCTATTATTGGTATTGATATAGGTATAATGATATTGTTATTTGATACAAGTTCTTTGATAATAATTCATTTTGGAGTGAATCCAGTTGTGGGGGAAGTTCACTTAGAATATATAAGAATTACTGAAACTAGTAGAGGAAAATTGTTTTGGATATTGGAGAGTGAAAAGGGTGGTGGTTTTCTTGTTATAATGGAGTCATATGAACATGTTGATTGTATGTATAATGTAAATAATCATATTAAATGAGTCAATGTGGGATTGAATATGATGATTGCTATTATTCAGCCTATGTGGGCAATTGATGAATATGCTAAGATTTTTTCATAATTGGATTTGATTGAGTCCTGCTCAGTCTCCTCATATATTAGACAGAATTGCTATTATTATCATTAAGGACAAATTGATTGAGGGGGCAATTTGAAACATAATGAAGACTGGGGCAATTTTTTGTCATGTTAGTCAGATTAGTGCTGATATAAGTGGAACTCCTTGAGTAACTTTTGGGTCTCATAAGTGAAATGGGGCTAGTCCCATTTTTACTGACAGCACTACAGCAAATAATAGGGGTGAAATTTGGTTGGGTGAGTTGATTAGAGTTCATTGTCCTGAGTGTATAAAACTGGTGATGCTAGAGCCTAAATTAAGAAATATTTGGATGTAGTTTCTGTGGATTGAGGGTTTGCTTTATTAATTAAAATAGGGATAATACTATAATCATAATAGTATGATTATTTCTAGTCGTACTGAGTTAAGTAGTCAGTGGGAACTAAATAGTGTAATTAAAGTTCCTGGAAATGAGGTGAAATTGATGGTAGAGGCAATTAGTGGATTAATTAATTAGTACAGGAAGGTTATAAACCAACATTTTGGGGGGAATGGACTGATAGCTTATTTAGCTGACCTTACTAATACGACATGATGTGTAAGGTAGCATGAAGAATTTTGGATCCTTAAGGTTAGGTTCAAATCCTATGTTTCTAGAAATAAAAGGGTTTAAGCCTTTATTATTTACTCTATGAAAGTAACTCTTTTGTCAGACATATTTCTTTAGATTTGAGGGGTACACATGCCATGACAATGGGCAGGGAGATGTATCATATGCATAGAGCTAGTGTTAGGGGTTATAAGTTATTTTCATCTTAAGTGTATGAGCTGGTCATATCAGAATCACGGGTATGATTCTGATAGAAATGTTGAAGTTAGTACTAGGGGTTTTAATGCAAAACTGAATGTAAAGATTTCAGGGATTGGTGGATTTAACTCCTATGAAAAGAGTTGTGGTTAAAGCATTTATTATAATGATATATTAGGCCATGAAAAATAAGACAAAGGGGCCTGCAGCATATTCTAGGTTAAATCCTGATACAAGTTCCTCCTTCTGTCATGTCAAAAGGAGCTCAGTTTGATTCTGCTAGTGTTGAGATGAATCATATTATTGCTAGTGGTCATGTTGGTGGTAGTAATCCTATGAATTGTTGAGTTGCAATAAGGGTTGATAAAGTAAATGATCCGTTTTTAAGTAGAAGGGACAGTAGAATGATGGCCAGAGTTATTTCATATGAGATTGTGCTGCAACTTGTACTGCTATGATTAGGGCTGTGAATTGGATGCTCATCTCAATCATAAGATTGTACATATGGCTAAGCTTGAGGTTGCAAGGATAAAGAGTACTTCCATATTTATATTGATGAAGGGTCATGGTATGGGTAGGGGAATTCACATTGTAAATTCCAGGGTAAGGGCTAGGGGAGGTGCAATAATAAATAAAATGATGGAAGATGTTAGAGGTTTGAGAGGTTTTTTAATAAATAATTTTATTGCATCAGCGAATGGTTGAAGAATGGGCCTTTTTGGAGTTGTATGTAACCTAGTATTTTTCATTCAACTAAAGTTAAGAAAGTTATTTATAATAGAATTAGGACAACCAGGAATAGTAAGTTTACTAAAAATAGTGTTAAGAAGAGGAGTTGATAATAAAATAAAGTTTTAAGTGTTATGCAATTGCTGGGCTCTGCCATCTTAACAGACCCTGTTCTAGGGCAGGGTGAGTAATGGTTTACTAGGTTTAGATTATTTCATCCATTATTCTAAGGAGAAAGTGTAGAATTGGCCTTAATTCTATTGTCATTTTTAACTGGGAGAAATATTTTAATAGCTAGAAACCGACCTAGATTTCTCCAGTTGGAACTGAGATCATGCAGGATTTTAATTATTAAACAAATGATCCATTGATAGCAGTTACAATATTTGGATGTCCTGATCCAACATCAAGGTCATAAACCCTACTATCAATATGAACTCTTGAGTAGGATTGCACTGTTTTCCCTAGGATAACTTGTTCTATTGATCAAATAGATTGAGTCAATTAATGAGTTTGAATTTAGACAGGCTGTATCTGGATTATAATCATTCCAAGGTTGGTTTATACTCTGAGGTGACTCCAACCAAAATATTTAGCCTATAGGCAGGGTTTTATATCCCAAGGGGTTAGTGTAAAGGGTTCACAACTATGGTTATATAATTAAATTTCATTTATGGTAATGAAACTAAGTGCTTTATTATAAGATTTTTTAGAGAAAGAAACTGTAGTATAATCAAAATCAGTATTATCAGTATTATTTCTTTGGTCCAAATTCTGTTGTATTTCTTTCCATGCTCTGCTCTTATTTCTTTCCTTTCTTCTTTGGCTTAAACACATGTTCACTTGACTGGTCATGTTTCCCTCTTTCTGTTTGTTTCTTTCTCCTCCCTTACCTTTCTAGAAATGTTTTTACCCCTAGGCTCAATATTTCCCTCAGGCACCTGTGCCTCCATGGTGGCTTCTTTAATTAGTCTTTCTGTTTTCTATTTGCTGTGTGCACCTGTCATTCATCCATTATTGTCCTACAAGATTCATTATTGCCTTTGTCAGATGCAGCCAAATGTATGCAATCACTTATCTTCAGGTGTCTGACATACAGGATAAAAGGACTCTATCCCATCTCAGTTGTAAATTGTCCTCAAAACTGAGCTCAAGAGGTAGTCTGTGTAAATAAAAATCACAGGAACATTCAAAACCCATGAGTAATTACTTTGAATTTCTTGAATGTCATATTTTGACAAGTATGCTGAACTACCGATGGATCACATTTTTACCCAGGATTATTGTGATCAAGAAAATAATCTATTGGATATCACAGTATCTGTGTAATAACTGACTAGAGGTGAGGGGAGTAATGTTTGGAGATGTCTCTATCATCTCTTATAATTCTCAACCTATGTGAAAATGCAGGTCATTAAATGGCAGAATTGGGATTGGAATGTACATCAGAACAATTCATAAACCTGTGTTCTTTCCAGTGTATCCTGTAGTAATGCTGAATATTATAATTATTTTATCAAATGTAATGCTCATTACACGTGAAGCCTTTCTTTCTTCCCATAATGTCCCTGAAGGAAAAGAAAGTGTATGTGGAGATGTTCAGCAATCCAAGAAAGACGGAAAGATACTTGAAGTCTGCTCATTGTTGTGCTGTTTACTGACTTGAGATTATAGACATTTTCATGTTTTCATTAACATAGAAGCAAAATGTGAGATGGAAAAACCAACAAATGCCATAATTTGCACTTATTCAATTAGAGGGAAATTGGAGAAGCAGTATACAAATAATCATGTAAATGATTCTAATGTGTTCCACAAATGGCATATCCTGTACATTCTAACAGCAGCTTTGACGTTTTACTCACAATTCCTAGGGTTGTGAATTGCTCCTCTGTCTAGGGATCATGTTGTTCTCCACTAATCAGCGTTTTTACTTTGTTATATGCACACTTTCATATATATATATTTTGGTACCAGGGTTTGAACTCAGAGGCACTTAACCACTGAGCCACATGACCAGCCATGTTTGGTATTTTGTTTAGAGCAGGTATCACTGAGTTGTTTTGGGGTTTCCTATGTTGCTGAGGGGTAAAAATGGGAGTTCATAACCCACTTGAATCAAAGTGTGAAATATGATATATCAAGAACTATTTAATGTTTTGAACAACCAACAATAAAAAAAAACTCAAAAAAAAAATAAAATAAAATCACTAAATAAATAAATAAATAGTCATTCAGAGATTTCAACTGATTATTCCATGATTCTCAAACTAACAAGTACCTGGCCTATGATGGCAAAATCAGGTAAATCTGGGAGAAAAATTATTTTATTGGAAGTGTTTGTATATTGATGTATAGGCCATGTTATATAGCATTAATTACATTTGAAATCTTTTTAGAAGATATTTTAATTAATTTTTCTATTTTCTGATTTCTTAGTTTGGATTTACCTTCAGGCTACAACCACTATGTAATTCTATCTGGACACTTTTTTTTCTCATAGTCTTTTAACTTTTATGTAAGTATAATCATGTTATGAGTATTTTCCTGTGTTTTTATTGTTGTTACTTTTTACATTCTCTTCTACTTTTCTTTGAGTTTCTTTTGCTCTATTAAGAAAATTCTGCCAGCTAAGTATTCCTGTTTCTATATACCACATCAAAAGCACAGAGAATTTCAGGGTTTCAAGGAATCTTATCAACTAGTCAAAGTAGTACTTCCAGTACTACTTTTTATGTGTTTATCATCCTGGGCACATGGTTGTCATGATCAACAACCTACAACTTAAAGGGTATTAAAGTGATTTTTTGGATATTGTAAGTGGACGTAGTAAAATCTAAATTCAGTTTCTATTAGCCCAATATTTTACAATTTTACTACTTCTGTAGGTGTTTTTTTATTGTTGTTATTTATTGTTTCATTGTTTCTTTTTAGTTAAACATGACAGTAGAAATCATAACACATAATTACAAAAGCATGGAATATATCTGGTTGTAATGCAGTCCCCAGTATCTCTTCTTCCCCTCCCCTCATCCACCCCAGCCTCTTCCTCTCCTCCACTGATCTTTCTACCATTTGCCTATAGATATTTTTAAAAATTAAATGATTACAGGTGTGCACAATTGTTTCACTATCATATAATCATATATGTACATAGGAAAATTATGTCAGATTCATTCCAGGGTCTGTCCTTTGCTGATTTCCCCTCCTTTCTCTTGACTCCATTTGTCTATTCCACTGAAATTCTATTCTTTTTTTATAATGCTCCCTACCCATTTATTTTGGATTAGCTTCCATATACCAGACAAAATATTCAAAATTTGGTTTTATGGGAATGTCTTATTTAACTTAGCATGATAGTCTCCAGATCCATTGATTTACTTAAAAATGTCATAAAATCATTCATTATTGCTGAGTAATACTCCATTGTGTATATATACCTCATCTTCTTTATCCATTTATCTGTTAAAGGTCACCGAGCTTGGCCCCATAGCTTGGGTGTTGTGAATTGTTCTGGTATAAACATTGATGTGTCTGACTCACTGTCGTTTGCTGATTTTAGATCCTTTGGATATATACCAAGAAGTGGTGTTACTGGGTCAAATGGTGGTTCCATTCCTAGTTTTTAGAGGAATCTCCATATTGCTTTCCAGAGGGGTTATACCAATTTGCAGTTTCACCAACAGTAGTGTTGTTTCTCTTTCCCCCCCACATCCTTGCGAACATTCATTGTTACTTGTATTCTTGACAATTGCCATTCTGGTTGGAGTGAGATGAAATCGCAGAGTAGTTTTAATTTGCACATAGCTGAGTGTTTTAACAATAGAATAGGAGAGCTTGTCTAGTGAACCCAACTGAAGAAGGTGAGAGTGAAGGTAGTGCTTGATCACCATCTAGAGGATCAGAATGGAAGCAATAGAGTCTTTACAAGTTTGAAGAGGAAAAATGCTGAGTTTTGGAGGTATAGGTTTTGAGAAAAGAGATCAGAATATTAGGTTTTATGGCCAAATTGGTAAATGCCAAACAAACATGAATGACAGAGGATGTTGGGAGCTATTTAGAAAGGCATATTTATAATTGGTGCCAAGAGGGTGCTGAAGAGGTTATTGCGTGCTTTTCTGCTTTATTGGAGGAAAGGGCAAAATCCAAATTTCTGTGGAAAGATCTTAAAATTATTTGAGCCCCTGGGAAGAGCAGTAAGGATGGCCTAGAGTTCCTCAAGCATCATGGGGCTCGAAGTTCCTGAACTTCAATTTTCTATGTCCCTGAACAGATGTCTGCTCACATTCATCCAACTCACTGATTCCATTCCTATGTAGGGTTGGAAAGGGTTGTGATTGGGTGGCAGAGCCATCATGAAGCTTCAGTTGAGTAGCTGTATAACATGTTCACACTGAGGTCAGTGACTGACACTCATTTAGCTCGTTTTCCAGGAGCAGGAAGAGAGAGCTCCTAAGTTTGTCCTTTGAGCTCAAGCTTGTTTCAGAAATCTTCATCTTCATAGGATGAAGATTTAAAAGTAGGATATTGCCTTTGAGACCTGCAGGAGAGGGCCTTTGGAGTAGGAGCCCAGAGGAAGGAAGTTATTTAGATTGTACTTAGGGAAACAGAGGTACAGCTTCCAGTACTCTACTTTGCCAATAGTCTTTCCCCTTGAGTGTCTGAATTACTATCGTTTTTCTGTAAATAGTGTGGTGTGGTATTGCTGGGCCAATTTGTTTTTCTTTCTAGTTTTAGGTCTAACCTCCATTTTGATTCCCATAGTGCATGTAATAATATGCATCATCACCAAAAATGTTGAAGAATTCTTATCTGAATGGGGGTAATATGGACATTAAATTGAATTTTGATTTCATGTCCCTAATGAAATTGAGGAAAAGTTCTCATAAAAAGTTAATGACATGAAAACATAAAGTGGCCAAGAGAAAAAATTATGTGCAGTGTTCTGCATAGCATTCCAACTAAAGTCATTAGGAAAATTTCAAGATTCATAAATAGTTATTCAATTCATTAAAGATTTATTTTTTCCTGAGTATTATAAATTATGTAATCTGATTTTTTTTAAAGAAATACAAAAATTTGGCATTATTTCCAAACTTAAATTGTAAAAATAAAAACTACAAAAGGAGCTGCATACCCTAAATGTATCATGTGAAACAACAAGCATATTCAAAAATGTAAATTTACATCCAATTTCTCTGGTCTTGTCATATCACATTAGACCCATTTACAATGCAAAACCCTAAGGTACTGCTGTGAAGAGAGCATGTTTACTTGCTCTTGAGTGTTCTGCAAACAAACAGCAGAGCCCAAAGCAAAAGCCTGTTCCAATGAAGCCTCCCACATCGGTGAACACCAAAGAATCGACTCTTCTTACTGGGGGTTCAGACATCAGGTTATACACTGAAAGACAGTTATTTGGACTTCAGAGCACAGTGTGAGAACCAGAAGCTTTACATTTAAGACATACTCCCTTCATTCAAGTGAAGGATTATTGGAACGATAGGCAGGTCTGTAACCTGGGAACAAAGAGTTGGTTCAGACCAATAAAGCTAAGAGTGAATGAATCAAGTCAGTGAAGAACAGCAGTCAGGCACTAAGTGTTGAAAGTACCGAATTTGAAAACCAAATGCACCCCACTACCCTAGTCACTGTGGGGGTGTTACCAATTGACTTAAAAAACCTTTGGTCCTTCAAAGTCCATTCGGTATACACTTTCTCATTATTAGCACTGGGCACATCCTGTACACTTTGTTCACTGTCACCACATCGAGCATGCCATGACCTTGCATGGGCTGGGTTCTAGTCCACCTTATAGCCTAGCTATGAAGCATAAGCTTCAGGTTTTCAGGCCAACTTTTTAGATCCAACATGGTTTAGTCCATCATGCCAGAAGCTGTGTCCCATCCCTTCCCACCCCTTCCCTTCCCAGCCTCCTCCCATAATTTCTCATCTAAGAGGTGCTTTTAAGTCCCACATTTGAAACAGATGCTCAAACCCCACCAGGGGTTTATAATTACATGCACAGTCATACATGTCTTGTCTGTCATCTCAGTGAATAATCTTGCAGTTCATTAAAAAAAATCAAAACATTCACATAATCTCATGCCACCCAACATAAGGAAACATGACCACCTCCCTTTTTACCAAGGGTAGACCCAAGCAAAATAAAATAATCTTTAAATTTCTTTGCTTCCACTAAAATTATTTTATTTCTCCCAATCCCAGAAAATAACACAGAAGCCCCACCATATCCATCCCAAACTGACTTTTAGTAGGCTAGGTTTATGGGGACCCTTGTTAAAGTATATCACACAAAGGGCTCCCAAACATTGGGTACAAATGTGTCTGCCAAACAGATGAAAGTAAACAGTGCACTGGCCTCAATGCTTCATGAGTCAGTTTGACTTTACAATGCAATCTGCATCCTTGAAACTGACAGTTTGGGAAGGGGGTGTGTGGGAGTGAGGTTGAAACTGCCTCCTATTAGCTCACCCTTTCAACATTAAACAGAGACCAAGAGAGAAATGGTTCCAACATTTCACCACATGTATTTCTTCTTATGCAGTCTAAGCTGAGAATGCCATGTAAATGGGTCACTGCAAAATGCAGCGATTTAATTTTTCTCCAATCAAAATAACAAACCAGTATGATCTTGCTTCTATTAACTTTTGAAGGTTTACAGCAGTTAAAGTATTTTGCTTCTATGTATGAAGGTTAAAAAAATCATTTTTTTTTCATAAAATACCAGATCAACCAATTTCACCATCGAGTAAAAGTAAAAGCTGGGATTCTTTTTAAATTAGTCCAAAGTGACATTGAGGAACTTAGTTGCAGGCTGCTGCACTGACACCATGACAAATCAATGTACAGGGTTGGTGCGGCATGTGCGTTCTAAAAATAAAATTCGTTCCTGCTTGATAAGTGGCTCGTGAATTGTGCCCAGCCAGACTGCAGCATTTGATGGCCTGTACGGGCACTGCTGCTCCTAGCTGGGGGCTGACAATGCATCCACCTGCCCCAGCCCCAGCTTCCCCTCTGTAAAAGCAGGAGTGATGGTTGCTGCCCCTCAGCCCTGAAGGCCATAAAAGGTAGTGTACAGATGCTCAGCACAGGGCGGCCTGGGAGCCAGTGCCTGGCAGGGCTGCTGGGCTGCCCTCGGAGGTGACTGGTTCTGTGCAGCACAGGATGGTACTGGTTTCTCCTGGGGCTGCCAGCTGCTTCTTTGATTCTCTTCTTCTTTCCATAGGACTCGGATATGCTTGCTTGTCATAATTATTGGCACTGGGCTTTATACTTGATTGAAAAGGTAAGATGGCCACCCTGTGGGCAACCTCACTGTGAAGACTTGGAGGAAGAAGTGCTGTCTAGGGTTTGTTGTCTGCCTCTGCCTCGGAGTGGCTGGGATCATGGGTGTGTGCCACACGCAGCTTGTGCCTGTGTTCTCACTGCACCCGTCTCATGAGGTCTGGTGTGGGATTTTCCACTTGGGGCATCATGTCAGTGCTCAGAGGTTCTGGATTTCAGGTTTGGGGTTTTCGGTGTAGGGCTGCTTCAGTGATGCTGAGATTGGGAACAGCAGATGATACATGCTGAATGGGAGTATCAATACCTGGATATTAACCCAGCCCAGGGCACTTACACAAAGAAGCTCACTCAATTGTCTCTTGTTTAAAAGTAGAAATAATAACTAGGTGTGGAGCCTCATGCCTGAAATCCCAGGAGCTCAGGATGTTTTTGCAGGGAGATCACAAGTTCAAGGCCAGCCTGAGCAACATAATGAGGCACTAGGCAACTAAGGAAGACTCTGTCTCAAAATAAAAAATAAATGGACTGGAGGTGAGGTTCACTGGTTAAGCTCCTGGGTTCTATCCTTGGTGCAAAAAACAATAGTAGAGGTAATAATCATCTCAGAAGATGGGTACACACAAATATAAAAATCAAGTGAACCTACCATCCTAAACAACCCACAACACTTCAACTGATCTCATTGATACCACAGTGAATAAAATGTTGAGAATTAAGAAAGTTCATAGTTAAAATATTCAGTGAACTGAAAATATGTAAGGAGTTTAAAAATACAGGAAGTAAAAGATGATTTCAAAAAAGAGATTCTGAAAAGGAATCAAAGAGAAATCCTGAAAAGATTCAGTAAACCAAATTAAAAATTAAGTGGAAAACATCACTAATAAATTAGACCACTTTGAAGATGGATTCTCAGACCTTGAAGGCAAAGTGTGTAATTTTAAAAATAAAGTCAACAGTAAAGATGTTAAGAGACCATGACTTGAATATTCTTAGATAACAAAGAATCATTGGCATAGATGAAGGCACTAAAATACAAAATATATGAATGCACAAACTTCAATATACCAAAAATTTGCAAAACATTTAAAATGAGATGGAAATCCAAATATCGAGCCTCTTAGAACCCAAAATAGGAGGGATCAATAAAGATCTTCTCCAAAACACACTATAATAAAATGCCTAATATACAGACTAAGGTTAGAATTTTAAAAGGTTCAGGATGAACAAGGAAGTCACATTTTGAAGAAAACCAGTTAGAATTTCAAATGAATTCACAGTTCAAACCCTAAAAGCAGGGAGGGCTTGGAATCATATAAACCAACCAAGATTAACATATCCAGCAAAATCTGTCCTTCAGAATTGAAAAGGAAATAAAAAACTTCCATACTAAATGTAAAAGAATTCAAATAACCAAAAGCCTGCACTATGAAATTTACTCAATGAAATATTTCATGCAAAAAAAAAAAAGAATCAGAACCAGTAGAGGGATGAAACTCCCTCGAAGAAAACTAAAAGAGAATCAAGTCTTGGCTTGAAGGCCAAAAAATAAATAAAAATGGCGGGAAATATAAATCATCTCTATATTATCAATGTAAATAAGAATCCTTTGCATGGCATGTGCTTTGACCCTGAAATCCTACAAAAATTTCCACTAAGAATTTGCTAACACAAATACAAAATTGGTAAGAACAAATTGACAGGGATTCCAAATCCCTCTCAGTGCTATGAGACAATACACTGCAGAAAACAATGGGAGTTCAAGGTGTGTGAATTTTACCATAGTGGCCCCAAGGTCAGGGGTCAGGTACCCTCCTTACTCAGAGTAGATGGTATCTGCTCTACATGGTCCTGCTCTCATATTCACCTGCTTCATGCCTACAGGTTCTGGCCTCACTCTCCCATACTACTTGTCAGTGTTTCAAGTTCCTCGTTCCTGGTGACTGCTGGGGCCCAGTATTATGAAGCTTGCTGCAATCAGTCTGTGGGTACTACAAGCCTCTTCACTGGTGGTCACTGTTTCCCAAATACTCTGTGAAACTGGAATATTTTGAGTTGAAAAAAAACCTCAACTAGACTCTAACATAGCCTTGCTCAAACATCTATTGTTCTCAAAGAAAACAATCATAAAAGCATGTTTACACTTTTATTTGTAAGAAATAGTGTGTATTTTGTGAATGCATGATTCCATTTGATTTGGAGATATTTGTTCATGTACAAGAGAACAATAAGCCCAAGAAAGTAAATATCCTTATATCAAACAGTTTAAATCTGACAGGATGTATTCTCACAGTGGTTGGGTCACAACTTTTGCACTTGACATTTGAGTGCTTGTAATTAAACGTTTGTTTTTCTTCATTAATAAGTCAGATGTTTGATGCATTTTTCCAAATAGCATGGAATTTTCCAGAATTGTATTATAAATGTATAGAATATGTCTTCCAGCCCAGAATACACTAGTAAGATGGTATTAGGTGTTAGAAACAGAACTTTTCTCTGAACTCCTCACTCTATAACCTCGGTTCATGGAGAATATCCCCATAGGAAAACAAAAGCCAGTAGGAATTTCCTTAGTGACATATTTGCCACTGGGCAAAGACACTTTGGTAAATATTCCAGTGTACGTATACTGTTAGGAAGTCCTGGAAACTGCAGTAGTGATTATTCACAGTGTGTGTAGAGTTAGGCTTTGCAGTTTCATTTGCATCTTTTATGATAGCATGCTCCTGAATTTACTTGATTCATTAACCATCATCCATAAAGCCATTCCCCTACCCCAGTGGAACTGAAGAGGGGCCTCCCTGATAAGGGAGGACCTTGGCTTGAAGGCCAGACATACCTCAGAAGGATCTGGTTTTGCCCAACACTTTTGGCTGCAATGGACAGTGCAAATATCCCAAGTGATTTTGCAAAGCATTGGGCCAACTAGATGGTGCTTCATACAGCACTATGTCAAACAGAACACGTATTGTTTGCTCTAGAATCCAGGGTGCTCCTTGAGAGACTACTTACTGCATAGGCTCAGGAGGAGCTCGGGAAACTAGTGCCCTTTGGAAGGAATACTCCTTGGCTTGCTTAAAGTCTTCTGCAAAGTCAAGAAATCACTGTTGTGTTTGGACACATTTCTGGATTCAATGACAGCTGATCGCCTCTCCCTCACTTTCCTATAAGAGCTACATTGAGTTACGAATTTTCAACTGCCAATATACCCAGACATGATTACAAACTGTTTTTATTGATCAGTTTACATTGTGTTTAAAGTCTCAAAGCAGAGCAGGAAGGGTTGAGGGACAGGGAAGAGGAACGGGAAATGGAGAATTGAGAATTGCTGGAACCAAACTGACCAGTTTGCCAGGTGCCGGTGGTGCACACCTGTAATCTCAGCACTCAGCAGCTTGGGAAGCTGAGGATCACAATTTCAAAGCCAGCCTTGGCAATTTAGCAAATCTGTAAGCCACTTAGGGAGACCCTGTCTCAAAGTAAAACATAAAAATATTCTGGGAATGTGCCTCAGTGGCTAAGTGACCATGTGTTAAAACCCCAGTACAAAAAAAAAAAAAAAAAAAAAAAAAAAAAAAAGACAAAGAAAAAAGAAAAAAAGAAAGAAAAAGAAACAATTTTGACCAATGCTATGGACATATATGTAAATAAAGTACAATGAATGAATTTCACCTTTATCTATAAATCAGTAGTTTAAGACACTTCAAATAAATTGAAGGAAGGCTTGTAGATTAGAAGTATGGGAAAGGGGGTACTAGGAGAGTTGGGAAACGAGTAGTACCGGGGACTGAAGTGGAGGCAATTAACGTTCTATGTATGAATGATTATGTAAAAGGAAAATTCCGATATTATGTATAAGATATTAATGAAAACATTCAGAAAACTCTTCCATACCTGTGGTTATTTATTTCTTTTTACTATTACTGTAGTTTCACTTGCCTTTTTTTCCCCCTTAATTAAGATTGACAAGGGACTGGGGTTGTGGCTCAGTGGTAGAGTGCTTGCCTAGCACATGTGAGGCTCTGGGTTTCATCCTCAGCACCATATATAAATAAAACAAATAAAATAAAGGTATTGTGTCTGTCTACAACTAAGAAAAAAAAATTAAAGGTTGTTAAGCTGTGTGCAGTGGTGCATGCATGAAATCCTAGAGATTACCCAGGCTGAGGCAGGAGAAGTCCAAAATTTAAGTATCATGGGCAAATTATTGAGAATCTGTCTCAATATAAAGAAACTAAAAATAAGGCCTGGGACTGTTGTCAAGGGCATGGTGTCCTGGGTTCCATCATTACTGCAGAAGAAAAAAAGAAGATTGAGAGCCACACATTCAATGATTATTTGAATGTTTTATCAATTTATTCCTGATATTACATTTCCAAAGTCATTCATTTCTTTCATTTTAGTAATATTTTTGATACTTTTAACATGAGAATGTTTTTGTCACTCTTGCTCATCTCTTAACATAAATACTAAGATGTCTTATTTTAAATCTGTCAGGTTTGTGTACGATACCTGCTCTGTCTTCTGACTTATCCTGTAGTGCTCCTTAAACTGACATACCTGTGACTAACTATTTCTGTTTGGATATCCATACAGGGAAACCTTCACTAATAATCTCAGCTAGATATTTCATGACTTCTCCATTCTTTCTGGAAATTAAAATTCTCTGAGCCTTCCAAGCAGAGAGCTGTGACCTTCTGTCACAAATGCATAACCTACTATTCCTGGTGTCTGTCTGCAGTACTCAGGTGCTCAATCAGTTGCCAAATTCTCTCTTGTTCTCAGGGTCCCCTATTTCAGCTCTCTGTGTCACAGGAGAAAGAAAGCAATCACCTGAAACACCAAAATGTTGGATTTATGTTCCCTTTTCTGACTCCCAAGGAGAACATTGAGAATTTGTTATTTTCTCCTGATTATACCAGATTGTGTCCACTTAAGAATAGGCTGTTCTGGGTACTTGTTCCTCCCCACTTTCAATAAGGCTGTTCTTACTTTTGCACTCTGTACTGATGTTGTCTTAGTTGTACTAACATTATTTGGATGGGATGGAGGGCTGTCCATACCTCTAGGTGTGGTTGTGAAAGAGAAGTCATTTTGCAGAACTGCTAATTTACATGGAGTCTATGCTTTTTTTTCATTGCTCAGTGTATAAATGTAAAATGTGGTGAATGAAGTTTTGTCTAGATTTGCTAACGTGAAAATCAATGGTAACTTTGGGTAGTAGAAAGTTAGAGGAGTACTTGTGAACAAATCATTAGCAAGTTCAAGAATGAACGAAGAGCCTGAGATATGGCTGAATGGTAGTGAATGCCCTGGAATTGACTCAAGGATTTAAAAGGACAATGAAGTCAGGGAGTACAGACCCTCCTTCTCAATGAATTCAAACTAAATGGCATAATTGTGGGTGATCTAATTTTTATCTTGTTTAACTGTACCTTTCAATTCTGATATAATAATCATGCAATATATTTACAACACTTCAAAGAGTCTTAAAATTACATATATGGGGTACCAAAAAATACTAGACTAAGGTTTTAAGTAATAAGTTCATAAAATTATAAACTAAACAAAACCCCCTTGAATGTTATCTCACCAATTTCTTATTAAATCTATTAATTTACTAGTTTTTGTGAATAAAGAGCATATTAAAAACAATTTGAGGGCAATATTTCTTGAATGATAAAAGTACTTTAATTTGAGGATATTTTAAGCTAATCAAATATACGAAGTATGCAATCATATTGAGATACTACATTTAATAACAGTAACCAAGGGAGAGAGATTCAGAAAATAATCTTATTTTATAAAATGAAATTTTGTGAATTGTACATGGTTTGCACATGGTTTATTTGCACACCATCATCTATAAAAAGGAATGTGACATGCATGCAGAGTGCCACTGAAGGAAGATTCCCTGCATTAGCAGTCCCTTGGGTTTAACACAAGATCTGAAAATTAGTGCGTCTACACCCAAACTAGTTCATTGCTTTTTTCTGTAAATGGAGGTTTTTTTTTTTTCGTTTTGTTTTGCAGTGGTTGTAGTGAACCCAGAGCCTGATGCCTTCTAGGAAAGTGCTCTACCACTGTACTATGCCTCTATCCCTGAAAATAAAGTTGTGTTGGATTACATTCACATATCTTCACTTAACATTTATAGCACAATCAGACTACACCCACAGAGGAACTTCTGGTCCACACAGCCTAAACTATTTTCTACCTGGCGCTCTGCAGAAAACTTTCATCAACTCCTTGTTTAGTATATCAAAGTCCCTTTAAGTCCCTTGTCTAGTATGTCAAAGTACCAATTTAATATGCTTTACTAAATACACTGAAGTATTAGTGGGGCATGGATCCCCATGGGCAATCCCTGAGTGACATTTAGATTAATTTGATGGCCCTCTATATGAGCATTCATGCACTGGGAACAAAAACCAAAAATATAACAACCAATGATTATTCTAGTAACAAGGTACAGTGCCAGTAGCAGGCAGCTTCCTTTTGCAATTTAGCAATTGTTACAGGTATTTGAAATAAATTTGCTTAAGATGTGTCATCTATCTAGAGTGCTTTAATTATACTTCACACTATTATTATTCTCTACAGTTCTAAAATTTTAAACATGGTTGCATACTACATTGTTTTATGGATGTGAAAATAGAATGTTTTTTTTATTGAGTAGTAATAAGATTATCTCCAATTTGATATGATAAATACTATAATAAATGCACTTAGAACACACGTATATATATATATATATATATATGTGAAATAGATTTGTATAAATGTTCCTAACACATATTACATATCCTTTATGCATGTTATCTATATGAAACATATATTCAGCTTTGTATGTTATATATAATATAAAATAAATGTGCTTAACACAAGAACTCCAAGGGCAATATTCACAACTACAACAAATAGTGCCCACATCTTTCTCCCTGAATGTGAATCAGAGCTTCTCGGAAAAAAAAAAAAAAATGACTGATTCTGGGTCCAAAGTAGAGAAAATACAAGATGATCTGGAGAAATGTTGTTGTGCCAGAGAGTCGGAAAGTACTCAAAAATGAGTGAGAACACAACAAATAAACATAGAATCACCTTGAAATGGCCACCATTACCCAAATTTGGGGTGTGCAAAATACCAAAACAATAAGCTTACTCTTCTCTCCCATTTGTGTTTTGTTGTATTTGTCTATATTGACTAAATGAAAGAATAAGAACATTCTCATTGGGTAAATCACCATGGTAATAATTTGATTCAAACAAGAACCATCAATGAAATGCTAAATCTAGAGGGTGATATTTTGAGACCAGCCAGATTTCTACAGAGTTTCAAAGTATCTCTGCATAAGATGTTTATGAAGCACAAAGGGAAAATAGAAACTATAGCATGGACCAAACTGGCAGATACTCCATAACCATATAGTCAAAGTCAATATTGGCCAGGCACAAAACCAAGTACCTGCCTCCATAGTTTCTTGTGACTGTGTAACTGAGGCCACCAGCTGTTTGCTCATTTGACTAGAAGCTTCCTTTAAGTCCTAGAGGATGCTTGCTCTTCCTGGAGTCTGTAAATAGTTCTCAGCCATGTGGGCTTCCTCAACATGGCTGCTTGCTTCATCAAATCAGGGGTCTGGCAGTGAAGACTGAATATGCTACATTTGGAAGAACTCAACATCACTAGTGGACATTTCTGCCTTAATGGCTGAACCTGAATCCAAACATCAGGAAACATCATCTGATCCCAGACTGAGGAAAAATCCATGAGACTACTGACCTATACCATTCAACATTATATATGTCATGAACAGCACAGAAAGTCTCATTGCCTGTCCCAGATTAAAGGATACTAAAGAAAGAAGACCTCTGGACACAATGAATCACAAATTGTGAAAATCCCTAATCTTGGATTTACTATGGTTGTTAAGGGCATTGCTGAGATAAGTGGCAAATCTAAATGAAGTTTATATATTAGATCTTCTTAGTTCAATTTTAATTTCCTGGTTTTGGTGATTATATTGCAGTTATATAATACCTTGTTTTTAGGAGACCCTCATATTTAGAAATAAAACAGTATCATGTGTAACTCACAAATGTTTCAGAGAAACTAGACTATGTTATATACCTACATTTATATTTATTTACAAAAAGAGAATAGTGGAGGGCTGGGACTATAGCTCAATGAAATAGTCTAGCATGGTGAGGCACTGCGCATTCTATCCATCTACAACTACAAAAAAATTAGAAAAAAAGAGAATAGTGGAGAAGGGATAAAGCAACAATAATAAACTGTTAATATTTGGGAAGTAGTATCTAGAAATTCTTTGCATTATATGTCTATAAGTCTGAAATTATTAAACCAGGGCATTTATAAAAAGAAAAATGAGTATAAAATGATATTAACACATAGTACACTGAATAAGATAAGCCCTGGATCCATATGGGTAAAATAAATGAATAAATTCAAAGTTGCATGAGGAGCACAAACATTTATATAGTCTCAAGTTATATACCCATAAAACATGAAATAATTATGAGGTGAAAAGACAACATCACACAAGAGAAAAATCTCAAGATTCCCCTTTTTAGTGATCCCAGGTTAACATCATCAGTAATGGGAAAATTAAACTTATAGGATACATGATGGGATTCGAAGAGAATCACAAAATTATTTGATACTCTTCACAGAAAGTGTGATCTAAGTGTAATCATAAAAAAAAAAAAAAACAGAAAAAAATCCACTTGAGATAAATTCTAAAAGAGATGTCCTTAAAAGATTCCATCCATGTCATGAAAGTTAAGGAAAGACTGAGAAATGTTTGAGACTTCAGGAATCTAAGGAATATAATACTAAGTGCATTCTCCAGATCCAAATGAAATCCCTTTGGCTAGAAAGGACACTATTAGACAAGTCACAAAACTTCAAAAGAATCTGATGATTAAGTGATTGACAGAATGTATTAGTATTAACTTTTTCTTGTGAAAGTTGTATGGAAGTTATGGAGCATGTTCTGACTTAGAAGAAATATTTTAGTAATCAAGAATGATGGCAAGTCTCAGAAATTTATGCTCACATGGTTCAGAGAAACAAAGTTCTTTTTAATAGAACCTGGAACATTTATTTTAAAATTATTTCCAAAAAATTAAAGTTGAAGAACCAAACAAAAAGGGAAATATTTCAAGGCTTTAGACATTCTTTCTCATCAGGAAAAAAAAAATGTCAATGCTTAAAATGAAAACTTAGAAAAAGTATATAAGGTTGACTGCACTAAAATAATTATAATACATTAAAACATTGCTATAGCCACAGTCTTGATGTGGCAAAATAATGTCTGTCTAAACTCTTAGGTACATATTTAGAAATAAAAATTGGAAAATAAAAGTAAGCCATTAATAATGTGAATTTAATTCCGTAAAATTATTAACAAACACTTGGTTGTTAGGGTAATGTTTAATCAGTTGTCATTTGGGCAGTTTTAATACATAAAACTCAAATTGATGTGCACTTGCACTTCAGATTTAGTTGTAGGTACTAAGAAAGTTTAAAATTTTTTTAACTTAATATGTGCTCACTTTATTCAACTTTGTGAAATTGTATATTACACACACACACTCTCACACATACACACACACAAACACACACATACACACAGACATTATCATCACCAAAAAGAAAGTCTAATTCCATTGTAGTGGAAAAAATATAACAAAACATTTTAGGACCCCTAAGCTTAGTAAATAATGCCAGCAATTAATAAATGGGATGACATCCAATGAAAAAGCTTCTCCACAGCAAAGGGAATAACTAGGTATGTGAACACAGAGCCTATAAAACAGGAGAAAATCTTTGCTAGCTACTCTTTTGATGGAGGATTAATACATAAAGTATATGAAAACCTTAAACATTTTACACACAAAAAAATCAAATGACCCAATTAGTAAGTGGGCAAATAAAGTAAACAGAGGCCAACAACTTTATGAAAAATGTTCCACACATCACTAGCAATATGGGAAACGGAAATTAAATCTACACTGATTTCATTTCAAACCAGTCAGAATGACAGATATCAAGAATACATATATAATAATATAACACGAGGATGTGGAGAAAAAAGAATGCTTGTACTGTTGGTGGGATGGTAAATTAGTACAACCACTACTCAGTATGGAGGTTTCTCAACATACTAGGCATGGAACTGCCACATGACCCAGCAATACCATCTTTCAGTGTTTATCCTGAAGAATTAACGTCATCTTTGTACAGTGACACATGCATGTCCATCTTTTTAACTGCACAATCCACAATTGCCAAATTATGGAAACAGCCTAGGTGTTCATCAAAGGTGAAAGGGTGAAGAAAATGTGCTGAATATACACAATGGAATTTTATTCAGCCAGAAAGAAAAATGAAATTATGTCATTTGCAGCAAAATGGATTATGTTAAGCAAAATAAATCAAACTCAGAAGGTCAAATGTTGTTTGCTTTCTCTCACATGCAGGAGCTAGAGAGGAAAAAGGTAAAGAAATGTTGGAACAAAATCATGAAAATAAAAGGGAGATCAGTAAAGTAAAAAGATCTAGGGGCGGGAGGTAGGGATGGGCGGGGAGTGTTAGTGACATTGGCCAAATTATATTATAGTTTGAGAGTACATAAAAATCCAATGGGTACGTACTACAACTAAATTCAAATTTAGTTGTAGGAGCCAAGAAAGATTCAATTTTTTAAATTTAATATATGCTAATTTTATTCAACCTTGTGAATTTGTGTATTCCATATATACATGGTAATGCCCATTATCACCAACAACAAATAACTCTAAATCCACTTGAGTGGAAAAAATAACAATTCATTTTTCTATATAGCCCCTGGATTAAAGAGGAATTTGGAATAATGACAACATATTTTGCTACAAAGAAATATTTTACAGTGAATATAGTAAAGTTGTACTGAGAAAAAACATAGTCTTCTATTTATTTTTGAAAGTCTAAAAATGAGTAATATAAGTTTACTAATCAATGATTGACCAGGCTGAGTACATTAAATATAAAGTTCAAAAAGCAGAAATAATTTAAAAAGCATGACTAAGAAACATGTAAAACTAAATGTGTAGAAACGATAAATAAAAGCAAACTTGAAATGTTAAACCAGAAATACAGAAGCTTTATAAAAACATAAAATAAAAATATAAGGTCAGAATTCAAAAAAAGTAAAACCCAAGGTACAAAATATTCTTAAATGATAATAAAATAACTTGATATTTTTACTGGAATGTTTGCAGAAGTTCTATTAAGTCTAGGTACAAATTCTATAGCAAATGGAACAAAATGAATTATTATTATATTCTGTCTCTCAAAGATTTCACAGTTTACTAAAACATTACTTTGAAATATAATTTGCCCATTGTTGAACACTGAGTTAATTATCAATGTGCCTGAGTAACAGAGCTTCGGGTTTCCCCATTCTTCATTCCTCAGTTCACCATTCATATGGTCAGGTAGCATCAGAATGATCAGATTAATATGAGAATGTTCACTCTTTACATGTTCAATCCCCAGTACTGAAAACCAAAATCAAATAAATAAGTTCAATCAAGAGAATAATAAAAAATCATAATAAAAATCAAGTATAATGGAAAACCAAAGAATGCTAGGCACTGAAATTAGTATCCTAAAATGCTTTTTATTGTTTAAAATTTTTAGATTTTAGATTTTAAATGTCCAATTTCATACATACTTGACTTGTGACTTGATCTAGTTTCTTCTTTATTCCTGTGTCTCCTCTTCTAAATTAAGGTGACAATCAGATGAAACTTCAAGTGAAGCCCGTTCTTGTTGAAGTGGTCTCACTGCTACCTGGTAAGATATTTCTGTTAATGATTTTATAAATCACCTTATGATTTCTGGATATTAACCATACTTAACTCTTACATAGTTCTCTGAAAAATATCACCACATACATCAATCTATCTCCCTGGATGCGCTCTTATTTCTGGATTCTGTTGAGGACACAGAAGGTGTTGTCTTCATGTCTGATCACTTTTATGTTCTTTAGACAACAGATTCAGCCCTCTATCTGTTCCTACCCTGATGCAATGCTTGACAACCTACTGAATTCTCAAATATACATGAGTATGTGGATTGGACTAGGGCTGGTGAATTCTACAGAGAACATTACCCCCTTTTTTCTTAGAGGCTCAAATTGACACCAGAGTTCCTCACACATTTACTCCTCTGCTCAAGCCTTTCCAAAAGATTCCCAACTAAGAATTAAAAGGAGACCCTAGGTGACCTGGCCTCCACCTCCTTCCCTGACCACAGCTCCTAAAACTTGCTCCACTCCTCACTCCATTCCTTGTGTACGTGAGTCCTGCCACACTTTGCTAGTCTCAAAATGGGGATTCAATGCCCAGTTAGTGAACCACAGAGAGCTACAATTATCTTTGCATTGGATGAAGTTGTATCCTTTACGACACTAACAGTTAAGTCTGAACAAGTTGTCTGCAAACATGCACGATTAATGACAGAAACGATGGGTAGCTTAAATCAACTATGATTTTCCAGCCATTAATCCTATTATGATTTCACAAAAAGTAGATGCTTTGAAAGAGGTTTGTGGTCATAAAAAATTGAGATGGTGATTTTCAATTCTACTACTACTGCCATGAATAAAAGAACTAAGCAGAATAGATAAAATGCTAGTGAAGGAGAATTATTACAAAATATATCATCTACACTTCGGCTCAGCTGTCAAAATAGCCCACTTAACTCAATTTACATATGAGCATTTCTTTTTGTCGACTTCATCATGGTCTTAAAACAAGGGACCATAAAGATATTACAAATATTATTCAAGGGTGGGACATAGTTCACTGGGAGAGAATGTGCTAAGCATTTGCAAGAACTTGGGTTCAATTTCCAGCAGTGTAAGAGAGAGTGATAAAGTAAACATGGTAAGTCCTTAACACATGAAGGGTATGTGGGGATTCTTGGTACTGTAGCAAGCTTTCTGTAAGTCTGACATTGAAAGGTTTTCAAAATATGTTTTCATGTTTGGTTTGCTTAATTACATTCCAATAGAAATCCATACATGATATTTGGTTGGTGTGGAACTTCTGGGTCTTCTAATCTACAACAGTTCATATTTCTTTTCTTAGTGCTGCTTATTTGTGTGTGAAAGTGGATCATTTGTTTAGTTTGGTTTGGATTTTTTCCTTGCATGACATGTTCCTGCAAATTATTTCATAGCTTGATTTAATATTTTTTTCCTGAATGCATTTTATTTTTTAATTTGTTTTAATTAGTTACACATGACAGTACAATGATCTTGACATATCATACATTTGAATCAGATGGGGTATAATTTCTCATTTTTCTGAGTGTACAGGTTGCAGAATCACATTGGTCATGCAGTCATGTATATACATACAGCAATAATAATGTCAATTTTATTCTGTTGTCCTTCCTTTCCTCCCTTCCCCTCTCCTCCCCTCCCATCAGTTCTCTCTACCCAATCTAATGTGACACACTTTTTTTTCCATTTTCCTCACTTTGTCATACATGTATTCTGTATAACGATGAGGGTCTCCTTACATTTTCCATGCAATTCCCCTTCTCCCTTCCTTTCCCTCCCACCTCTCTTCCCTATCTAGAGGTAATCTTCTTCTCATGCTCTTCGTCCCTACCCCATTTTGAGTCATTCCCCTTATATCAGAGAAAACATTTGTTTTTTAGGGATTGGCTCACTTCACTTAGCATAATCTGCTCTAATGCCATCCATTTCCCTGCAAATGCCATGATCTTGTTATTTTTTAGTGCTGAGTAATATTCCATTGTGTATATATGCCAATATTTTTTATCCATTCATCCATTGAAGGGCATATCTAGGTTGGTTCCACAGTCTAGCTATTGTACATTATGCTGCTATAAACACTGATGTGGCTGTGTCCCTGTAGTATGCTGTTTTTCAAACTAAAAAGTTTTTTTCTCAGCAAGAGAAATAATATGTGAGGTGAATAGGGAGCCTACATCCTGGGAACAAATTTTTACCCCTCATACATCAAATAGAGCTCTAATCTCTAGGGTATAACAAAAACAAACAAACAAACAAACAAACAAATAACCCAATCAGCAAATGGGCCAAGGACCTGAACAGACACTTCTTAGAAGAGGATGTACAATCAATCAACAAATACAGGAAAAAATGCTCACCATCTCTAGCAATCAGAGAAATGCAAATTAAAACTACTCTAAGATACCATCTCACTTCAGTAAGAATGGCAGCTATTATGAAGTCAAACAACAACAAGTGCTGGCGAGGATGCGGGAGGTGGGGGGAAGGTACACTCATACATTGCTGGTGGGACTGCAAATTAGTGTAGCCAATTTGGAGGGCAGGATAAAGCTTGAATAAGCTTGGATAAAGCTTGGAAAGCTTGGAATGGAACCACCATTTGACCCAGCTATTCCTCTTCTCAGACTATACCCAAAAGACCTAAAAGCTTAATTAAATTTGAATTCAAGTGAATAACTATATTTTTAATATCAGTATAGGTATATTAAATATTTGTAAATTAATATCTTCAAGCTTCATAGGAAACACAATGCCTTTTTTACTCAATGTACAGCACTGAGTAAAAATATCTCAGATTCAATATTTTCAATTGTTTTTGGTAAATTTTGCTAAAAATTTACCAAAATTTAAAAATTGGTGAGGCCAATTTGGAAAGCAGTATGGAAATTCTTGGGAAAGCTGGGAATGGATACACCATTTGACCCAGCTATCACCCTTCTCGGACTATTCCCTGAGGATCTTAAAAGAGCTCACTATAGGGATACTGCCACATCAATGATCATAGCGGCACAATTCACAATAGCTAGACTGTGGAACCAACCTAGATGCCCTTCAATAGATGAATGGATAAAAAAATGTGGCATCTATACACAATGGAGTATTACGCAGCACTAAAAAATGACAAAATCATAGAATTTGCAGGGAAATGGATGGCATTAGAGCAGATTATGCTAAGCGAAGCTAGCCAATCCTTAAAAAACAAATGCCAAATGTCTTCTTTGATATAAAGAGAGCAACTAAGAACAGAACAGGGAGGAAGAGCATGAGGAAAAGATTAACATTAAACAAAGACGAGTGGGGGGAGAGAAAGGGAGAGAGAAGGGAAAGAATATGGAAATGGTAGGAGACCCTCAATGTTACACAAAATTACATATAAGAGGTTGTGAGGGGAAAGGGGGGGAACAAGGGAGAGAACTGAACAACAGCAGATGAGGTAGAGAGCAAAGATGGGAGGGGAGGGGAGGGTAGATAGTAGGGGATAGGAAAAGTAGCAGAATACAACAGTCACTAATATGCCATTATGTAAAAATGTGAGTGTGTAACTGATGTGATTCTGCAATTTGTATTTGGGGTAAAAATGGGAGTTCATAACCCAATTGAGTCAAATGTATGAAAGATGATATATCATGAGCTTTGTAATGTTTTGAACAACCAAAAAAAAAGTAATTTTAAAAATTATTGATGCTTCGGAAATAAGAACTATAAGGTACCTATGTTCTAACATAAATTAATAAAAATCTTGTATATTTGAAATTCACAATAAAATTTATTTTGTATTCTGAAAAAAAAATTTTGAATGCAGTACTATGTACCTCTGAATCTTCAGTTTTAATTACCACGTAATTGTACATATTTATAACGTACAGTGTGATATTTCAAAGCATGTATACAATGAATAATGACCAGAGCAGGGAAATTAGCAGACATCACTTCAAACATGGATTATTTCTTTGTGTTGGGAATTAGGTCAAATGTGAATTTGGCAGAAATGAGGTTGTTTTGGAGTTGATAGAGCAAATACATTTATAGTGTATGGATTTTTCCACACAATTAGATTCAACATTTAGCCATAAGCAAACATTACTTTGAATTCTCCTTCAAAGGTAATTCATATGTTTTTATGCTTGGTACTTACTGTTCTGTTTTCTCATTTTCATATTGATTCAGTCTTTCTTCAATACGATCACATTTACTGCTTAATTTATTAATTATGTTTTCCAGAATGAGATAGTGGTTTTTAGTCTCAGCTCGAAGTTTTTCTACAATATCATGACATTGCTGTTGGATACTTATTACTGTGTCTTTATTGACAGATTCATTGTGAGGTTTGTGCAATTGCTGTTGAAGCAATGTATTTTCAGTCTGTGGTTGTAATCTCTCCTCTGTGGAATCCTGCTTCCCATCATATTTATTCACTTTAGTTTGTTCATTGTGATATGTGTATTTAATTTTCTTTATCTGACACTGTGTTTGCCGTAGGTCTCCTTGTAGAGTTTCTAAATTCAAAGTCATTTCTTTAACAGCATGTCTTGTCTGACAGACTTTATTTTTTAGGCTACAGAATCTTTCTTCATACTTAACAAGGTCTTCGGAAACAACCTCACTATGAACTTTTAGGCGAGAGATATCAAAGTTCATTTTGGCCTGTGAACGCAAGTATTCCTCTCTGGCTGACTGGAAAGCAAATTCTTGGTATCCTTTTGATGTCTGGCCTTCATAATGATGGAAGGGTTCAGCAGCCAATGTGGCATGGTACGACTTAACTTCTGTTTCCAGTCTTTCCCTGTTTTCTTTTTCATACTCCAGTTGAAATTTTAGCATTGTTATCTCACCTTTCATCTTATTAAATTGTTCATTATCCTGGAATGGATTCGCTCCAGCTGTTTCCTCTTTCTGCTTGATTGTCTTTTGAAGGTCATCATACTTTCCTTTTAAAATTTCAATATCCTCAAGGTATTTCTTTTCCTTTTCTTGGTTCTCATGTTTTATTGTGTCTATTTCTATTCTTTTCCTAGCAATTATATCCTTTATCCTGTGATATTTATCCAACAGATCTTTTCCCATTTTATTGCTAGTAGAAACCTAAGCAAAACCAAGGAAATAGTTAGCTAGCACTCATTTCCAAAAATTCTATATATATAAATTTTTCTCCAGTTGGAAATTTTTCTCCAGTTGGACTCCATTCATTGCAACACTTTATATATATATGGAGAAAAATTAGAGCTAAACTTCAGACCTTATAAAAGCATATATTCCCAGAAGTTCAAAAAGTTAATTGAAGGGAATCTATGAGAGTACAAAAGAAATGATAAGTTATAAGAATCTCAGAATTAAAGAACACTTTTCCTGAAGTACAACAGACCCAAGACATAAAATCAGTGATTAATAGCTGTGACCATGCTTAAAAAAAGGTTTACATTCTAATATTTAGAACCAAGCCATAGTGAGAGCCTTAGCTGTACATATACTTGACTGATAAAAATTTTCCAAAATTCTTTTGGTTTTCCATTTCTGAAAATGTTCTATACACATTCTACTTCTCAAAAATAGAAACACAAATTGACAAGAATATATGAAAAATCTTCAGCATCTCTAGAAATTATGGAAATGCAAATTAAAATTACACTAAGATTTCATCTCATTCCAGTTAGAATACCAATGATCAGGAACATGAATAATGACAAATGTTGGTGAGGATGTGGGAGAAAGGCACTCTCTTTACATTGTGGCTGGGACTACAAACTAGTACAACCAGTCTCAAAAGCAATGTGGAGATTACTCAAAAAACTAGGAATGGAATCACCATGTGATGCAGCTATTCCAACTCCTCCTTGAATATCCAAAATATCTAAAATCAGCATACCACACAGCAATACACTTCAAGGTTTATTGCAGAACAGTTCACAGTAGCCAAGCTATGGAACCAGGCCAGATGTCCATTAATGGATGAGCAGATTAAAAAAAATGTGGTAAATATACACCACAGAATTTTACTCAGCCATAAAATAGAATGTTACAAGGGCATTTGCCAGTAAATGGATAGAAATGGGGAAAATCATGCTAAGTGAAATAAACCCAACTGAAAATCAAAGGTCGAATGTTTTCTTTCATAAGTGGAAGCTAGAGCATAATATGGGAAAGAAGCCAGTGGGAGAGGAGATCAGAGAGCAGAAAGATACAGGAAAGATGAGTGAAGTAGATGTAGGAGAATGAGAGGTAGGAAGGCAGAAAAGGGGAAGATAAATGGAACGAATTTAACAAAATCATGTTATATATTCATATATAAAGATACCAAAGGCAATTTCACTTTAATGCATATAGAAAAAAAGGATGCTTAATAGAGAAGAGAGGAGGATAACAGGAAGGAGAAAGTGAGGAAAAGAGGGGGAATGGGGCTTGAAATCAAATTGCACAATGATGAAATTACTGAAGGACACCTTTCTCAGATCTTATCCCAATCATTAAGTGAAACATGACCACATATATTAAATTATACAAATAATATAATTAATGTTGAAATAAAGTAAGAAATTTGACACTTATTTTACCTGCTTTAACTTATTTCTTTCAGTATTCAGTTCCATATCTCTTGTTTTCAGAGCCATTTCAAGTTGTCTTTTTGTTTCCATTTCTTTATTATAATCCTCTTCTTTTTCTCTTAACTGGTGCTTAATTATTTTCAAAAGATGATCAGCATTTTTTCTCTTCTTCTCTTCTTCTTGTAGTTCACATCTGTAGTTAAATAAGTTATCTTAAAATTCATTTTGTTAGAAAGAAAAAAGTTCACTTTATGAACTGCTCTTCATATGTTAATTTATTATCCTAATACAAATTCTGTGTTCTCAAATACACTTCCCTTCTTGTTTTCACATTTTATTTCCTACTTCAATAACTCTCTAAGGGGATATATCTATATATAGAAATAAAAGGTTTAGATATATAAAGGTAATAAAGAACATTCTGTGATTGGGTAAGATTCTGTTACTAGCAACTCTGGTAGAAATTATGCAAAAGAAATTTTGAGATGATTCTGTAAATTCACAAGTTGAAACTTAATTTAAGTATTCCTCCTGAATTCTAAATATGATTTAAAGTTGTTTTAAAAAATTATTGTTTAAAAACCAGTTTATAAGTTTACTGGAAATAAGGTTTATCTTCATGAAACATGAAACATATCCCTTGAAATGATTCACAATGTAATATAGTACCTTCATAGGTTTTCATACAACACACAACAGCACATTACTATATTATACTCCTAGTCTAAGGAGTATAAATCCTTGAATTACACTTTTTATTATTTCTTTTTGGGTAACACTTTCAAGTGATCTTGTTGATTATTATGTACTTTATAAACAATGTAAAAATTGTTCCAAGACAGAACCTTATATTTAATCCAATAATAAAGAGTATAGGTCCTTTTACCAGAGAAATTTGAACTTATTTTATTTATATATGAGATAAATTGAATAAAATAGTCATCACTTTTTAATTCATATTTTATTTCATGGGTCTTAAGAATAAGACAGCATCTGGGGATATAGCTCAGCAGGAGCAGACCTATACACTTGAGCAAAATCCTGGGTTCCATCCCAGGCACTAGAAGAAAAAAATGTGTAATTTTTCAAAACATGTTTCTTCATTGAGGAAAATGCCCATTTCATCCTCTCTTGGAATACTAAATTTACATAAATTTTCTAGAGTACAATTTAGAAATACTGATCAAATACCTTTTAAAAATGTCTCTACTTTAAATAAATAATTGTATTTTGAAGGATGTAGTCAAAATAAACATATAGAAAACAATTCCTATAAATGAAGTTTCTTGAAGCAATGATTGCCATACAAATTTTTTAAATGAATAAAATACAGTCGAAAACTTTTATTTGTTAATGAATATTGAGATTCCTGTAAAGTGGGCTTTTATGTAGCCAGTAGAATTGTGATTGGGAAGAATATGCATTCAACTGGTGGAAGTAATCATTCCTACCAACTTGTTTTTATTTCCAAGATTTTCACACTCTAGAAGAATTAGAAGTTTTCTCCCTTATGAAATGCCAAAAGGTAAGTCAGGAAATACAAAATGTCCTATGCTTGTATAGTTTTATCAAAATGGATTTTTCTCTCATGTGTAACTAAGAAGAACTAATAAAATTATTTTTTTCCAGCAAAAAAGGATCATTCAAACATTTCTTTAAAGTTAGGATATCATACCTCAAATTAGAGAGTTCCTGTTTCCACTCTGCTTTTTCATGCTCTAGCATGGCATTTACTTTTTTTGCATCTGATAGCTTCATTTTCAGTCCACAAACTTTAGTTTCCATCTTTGTAAGTTTTTCTATAAATAGTAAACACTGTGAACAGTGACATTTTCTATGTTTAATTGTTCTTTGAGATGAAATAACTGCATCCTCGATTTTGGATAGGCTCACAGAATCTATATAATGGAAAAAACATGAAGCAATGATTGCAATGCAAATTTTTTAAATGAATAAAATACATTCAAAAATTTATTTTTTTAAAACAATCAACAATAAATTTTTAAAACAAATATGATAAAAATCAAATATGTGAATATTTTTCATATATGAAGGACTGTACATTTTCACAGGCACTCATGCACTGAAGAAATGCACGTGGAGTGCCTACAACTTTTGGCACATTATAATATATTCTGTAGAAAAACCTACCAGATGAGATCCATGTTCTTCTTTAGCTTAAAGTGTAGAGGAGAAGACAGACTAATAAATGGATAATGTAGGGAAACAGAGTTCTGTAATCACATTATGGAATCAGAGCTACAGAAAGTTTTCCCTGAGGAAAACATGACTCCCCAGAGAAATGAAAATTATCAGGAAGCAGCTGGGCAGAGGGTGAAGAAGAACATTCCAGTCAACATACAGCATGTACTGAGGCTCTATGACAATCTGCTTTTGGCCAAGAGGAAGTAACAGGTACTGATTCCTGATCCCACCAGAAACTACCCAAACCAAAACAGGCCAAAGATATTAAACGGCATTTCCCAAGACCGTGGACACTTCAGACAATGAGGAAAATGATCCCCAGTAGACAGGAAACAAATGATGTAAGCTTTTTAAGTGTGCCATCTCCCTGTTGTGAGAGCTTCAAGGTGGTGATTCAAGAAGAACAAGCAGAAGGAGAGTCTACCAGCCTCTCTGAGCTGAGGTGATGGAGCTGAGATTCTGGTAAAACCAAGACACAGAGACATCACAGGATAGAGCAGGAGAGGAGAAAGTACTACAGAGAAAGAATCCTGGACATCTGCAGAGGACCCCCTTTGAATTTTTAGCAGACTAATGGACGACAAAGGAGTGCCAAGAGCAACCTGAGACCCAAAGAAAAAGCATTGCTTAAGGTTAGAGGAACCGTCTCCTGTTCACTGAGTGCCAAGAAGGGTGTCTCTGCCCATCAGTCAATCTGGAAAAATAGATATTTCACAGGATAAGGGTAGAGTCATCAGCAACTCCCAGTAGTGGAGAATTCATAACCAGCTGATCACCTGAACAATCACAAAAACAAGACTGGGAAGGATATCAAGCTCATTACTAGTAACCAGACTGACTTCCAAAATAAAATTCAGAAGGAGAAGAGGAGGATGAAAGATATAGTTAAAAAAGAAATACCAACTACACTTGAAGGGAGGAACACTGATAGAAATGAAAGAGCATGATGATAGGGTAGTCCAACTACATTAACCATTGAACAATACAGGATTAAACTCTGGGAGTTGTCTTATACACAGATTTGTTTTAGGAAATTAGAAACAATTTGAAAGATCTCAGAGAAGTCAGGAGATGTCAAGTATATAACTGCACTACTCAAATAATTATGTAGTTACCTCCTGTGGTTACTGAGTTGTTATGAACAGCTGCATAAAAGGCCCCATGATGCTAATTATCTCCATGGGAGTAGTTGGTCTCCAGCAAATTGGCTATGACAGTAAAAAATGATCTCTCACAGTTTTTATACATTTTCCCTCATATTCAACACCTTTAACATACAAAATATGTTAATTGTTTCTATTAGGAAGACAGCTTTGGTCAACAGCAGGCTATTAGTACCTCTGATTTTTGCAGATTCAAATATACACACAGATTTTCTTTGATTGCACAGGTGGGTGACACTCCTGACACCAACACTGTTCAAGGGCCAAATGTATATAACAAAAAGCTCTAAAAATTCAAATTAAAAGGCAGGTTGTTAGTATGAACAAAATAGTCTGATTCAACTCTATGCTTTCTACAAGAAATGTGCTTTCTACAACTATATGCTTCCCATTTCCTACAGGAAATACTTTTTTAATGTAGACACACATTGGTTAAAAATATAAAGATAAACCACACTGACACTTGATAAAAGAAGGCTTCATGGGAATGGCTACATAAAGGCCAGATGAGATTTCATATTACAAAACCCTACCAGCAATAAACATGGCAATTGCACAGTGATAAAAGATTCAATTGATGAAAAAGATGATATATTTATATGATCACCAATGCTAATAGAAAAATTAGGCAGAAAGTCAGCAAGAATGTAGAAAAGCTTAACACCACCATTCTCTACCAAAATGGAACAGATGCTAAGATCAGACAATAAATTGTAATTTAAGATGTCATAATAATTTAACCATGCACAATATGTTCCCTGATTATGAAGTCATGATCAGAAATCAACAACAAAATATTTCTGGCAAATGACAAAGTTATTCTTTTTTTGGCTGACTAATATTCCATTGAGTGTCTATTTACTTCATATGTATAGGTATATGCATACATATATCCCATTTTTTTATTCATTCATCTGTTGAAAGGCATATACGTTGGTTTCTTTTTTTTAAATTTTTTATTGTTGGTTGTTCAAAACATTACAAATTTCTTGATATATCATATTTCACACTTTGATTCAAGTGGGTTATGAACTCCCATTTTTACCCCATATACAGATTGCAGAATCACATCAGTTACACATCCATTGGTTTACATATTGCCATACTAGTGTCTGTTGTGTTCTGCTGCCTTTCCTATCCTCTACTATCCCCCCTCCCCTCCTCTCCCCTCCCCTCCCCTCTTCTCTCTCTACCCCTTCTACTGTCATTCATTTCTCCCCCTTGTATTATTTTTCCCTTTCCCCTCCCTTCCTCTTGTATGTACTTTTGTATAACCCTGAGGGTCTCCTTCCATTTCCATGCAATTTCCCTTCTCTCTCCCTTTCCCTCCCACCTCTCATCCCTGTTTAATGTTAATCTTCTTCTCCTGCTCTTCGTCCTTACTCTGTTCTTAGTTACTCTCCTTATATCAAAGAAGACATTTGGCATTTGTTTTTTAGGGATTGGCTAGCTTCACTTAGCATAATCTGCTCTAATGCCATCCATTTCCATGCAAATTCTATGATTTTGTCATTTTTTAATGCAGAGTAATACTCCATTGTGTATAAATGCCACATTTTTTTTATCCATTCGTCTATTGAAGGGCATCTAGGTTGGTTCCACAGTCTTGCTATTGTGAACTGTGCTGCTATGAACATCGATGTAGCAGTGTCCCTGTAGCATGCTCTTTTTAGGTCTTTAGGGAATAGACCGAGAAGGGGAATAGCTGGGTCAAATGGTGGCTCCATTCCCAGCTTTCCAAGAAATCTCCATACTGCTTTCCAAATTGGCTGCACCAATTTGCAGTCCCACCAGCAATGTACAAGTGTACCCTTTTCCCCACATCCTCGCCAGCACTTGTTGTTGTTTGACTTCATAATGGCTGCCAATCTTACTGGAGTGAGATGGTATCTTAGGGTGGTTTTGATTTGCATTTCTCTGACAGCTAGAGATGGTGAGCATTTTTTCATGTACTTGTTGATTGACTGTATGTCCTCCTCTGAGAAGTGTCTGTTCAGGTCCTTGGCCCATTTGTTGATTGGGTTGTTTGTTCTCTTATTGTCTAATTTTTTGAGTTCTTTGTATACTCTGGATATTAGGGCTCTATCTGAAGTGTGAGGAGTAAAGATTTGTTCCCAGGGTGTAGGCTCCCTATTTACCTCTCTTATTGTTTCTTTTGCTGAGAAAAAACTTTTTAGTTTGAGTAAGTGCCATTTGTTGATTCTAGTTATTAACTTTTGTGCTATGGGTATCCTATTGAGGAATTTGGAGCCCGACCCCACCGTATGTAGATCGTAGCCAACTTTTTCTTCTATCAGACGGCGTGTCTCTGATTTGATATCAAGCTCCTTGATCCATTTTGAATTAACTTTTGTGCATGGCGAGAGAAAGGGATTCAGTTTCATTTTGTTGCATATGGATTTCCAGTTTTCCCAGCACCATTTGTTGAAGATGCTATCCTTCCTCCATTGCATGCTTTTAGCCCCTTTATCAAATATAAGATAGTTGTAGTTTTGTGGATTGGTTTCTGTGTCCTCTATTCTGTACCATTGGTCCACCCGCCTGTTTTGGTACCAGTACCATGCTGTTTTTGTTACTATTGCTCTGTAGTATAGTTTGAAGTCTGGTATCGCTATACCGCCTGATTCACACTTCCTGCTTAGCATTGTTTTTGCTATTCTGGGTCTTTTATTTTTCCATATGAATTTCATGATTGCTTTCTCTATTTCTACAAGAAATGCCGTTGGGATTTTGATTGGCATTGCATTAAACCTATAGAGAACTTTTGGTAATATCGCCATTTTGATGATGTTAGTTCTGCCTATCCATGAACAGGGTATATTTTTCCATCTTCTAAGATCTTCTTCTATTTCTCTCTTTAGGGTTCTGTAGTTTTCGTTGTATAAGTCTTTCACCTCTTTTGTTAGGTTGATTCCCAAGTATTTTATTTTTTTTGAAGATATTGTGAATGGAGTGGTTGTCCTCATTTCCATTTCAGAGGATTTGTCGCTGATATACAGGAATGCCTTTGATTTATGTGTGTTGATTTTATATCCTGCCACTTTGCTGAATTCATTTATTAGCTCTACTAGTTTCTTTGTAGACCCTTTTGGGTCTGCTAGGTATAGAATCATGTCTGCTGCAAATAGTGATAATTTAAGTTCTTCTTTTCCTATTTTTATGCCTTTAATTTCTTTCGTCTGTCTAATTGCTCTGGCCAGTGTTTCGAGAACTATGTTGAACAGAAGTGGAGAGAGAGGGCATCCCTGTCTTGTTCCAGATTTTAGAGGGAATGCCTTCAATTTTTCTCCATTCAGAATGATGCTAGCCTGAGGCTTAGCATAAATTGCTTTTACAATATTGAGGTATGTTCCTGTTATCCCTAGTTTTTCTAGAGTTTTGAACATAAAGGGATGCTGTACTTTGTCGCATGCTTTTTCCGCATCTATCGAGATGATCATGTGGTTCTTATTTTTAAGTCTATTGATGTGGTCAATAACATTTATTGATTTCCGTATATTGAACCAGCCTTGCATCCCAGGGATGAATCCTACTTGATCATGGTGCACAATTTTTTTGATATGATTTTGTATCCGATTCGCCAGAATTTTATTGAGGATTTTTGCATCTAGGTTCATTAGAGATATTGGTCTGTAGTTTTCTTTCTTTGAAGTGTCTTTGTCTGGTTTAGGTATCAGGGTGATGTTGGCCTCGTAGAATGAATTTGGAAGTTCTCCCTCTTTTTCTATTTCCTGAAATAGCTTGAAAAGTATTCGTGTTAGTTCCTCTTTAAAGGTTTTGTAAAACTCTGCTGTATACCCATCCGGTCCTGGGCTTTTCTTAGTTGGTAGTCTTTTGATGGTTTCTTCTATTTCCTCAATTGATATTGGTCTGTTTAGGTTGTCTATATCCTCCTGACTCAATCTGGGCAGATCATATGACTTAAGAAATTTATCGATGCCTTCACTATCTTCTAATTTATTGGAGTATAAAGATTCAAAATAATTTTTGATTATCTTCTGTATTTCTGAAGTGTCTGTTGTGATATTGCCTTTTTCATCCCGTATGCTAGTAATTTGAGTTCTCTCTCTTCTTCTCTTCACTAGCATCGCTAAGGGTCTGTCGATTTTGTTTATTTTTTCAAAGAACCAACTTTTAGTTTTGTCAATTTTTTCAATTGTTTCTTTTGTTTCGATTTTATTAATTTCAGCTCTGATTTTCATTATTTCTTGCCTTCTACTTCTTTTGCTGTTGTTTTGCTCTTCTTTTTCTAGGATTTTGAGATGAAGTATGAGATCATTTATTTGTTGGTTTTTTCTTTTTTTAAGGAATGAACTCCAAGCAATGAATTTTCCTCTTAGAACTGCTTTCAGTGTGTCCCATAGATTCCGATATGTTGTGTCTGTGTTTTCATTTATCTCTAAGAATTTTTTAATTTCCTCCTTGATGTCTTCTATAACCCATTGATCATTCAGTAACCTATTGTTCATTCTCCAAGTGATGTATGCTTTTTCCTTTCTTCTTTTATCGTTGATTTTCAGTTTCATTCCATTATGATCAGATAAGATGCATGGTATTATCTCTACTCCTTTATATTGTCTAAGAGTTGCCCTGTGACATAATATATGATCTATTTTTGAGAAGGATCCATGTGCTGCTGAGAAAAAAGTGTAACTGCTTGATTTTGGGTGGTATATTCTATATATGTCAATTAAGTCTAGGTTATTAATTGTGTTATTGAGTTCTATAGTTTCCTTATTCAACTTTTGTTTGGAAGATCTGTCCAGTGGCGAGAGAGGTGTGTTGAAGTCTCCCATGATTATTGTATGGTGGTCTATTAGACTCTTGAACTTGAGAAGAGTTTGTTTGATGAACATAGCTGCACCATTGTTTGGGGCATATATATTTATGATTGTTATGTCTTGTTGGTGTATGGTTCCCTTAAGCAGTATGTAGTGTCCCTCTTTATCCCTTTTGATTAACTTTGGCTTGAAATCTATTTTATTTGATATGAGTATGGACACTCCTGCTTGTTTCCGAAGTCCATATGAGTGATATGATTTTTCCCAACCTTTCACCTTCAGCCTATGTATGTCTTTTCCTATCAAATGCGTCTCCTGTAAGCAGCATATTGTTGGGTCTTGTTTTGTGATCCATTCTACTAGCCTGTGTCTCTTAATTGGTGAGTTTAAGCCATTAACATTTAGGGTTATTATTGAGATATGGGTTGTTCTTCCAGCCATATTTGTTTATTTCTGTTACTAAACATGGTTTGTTTTCCTCTTTGATTATTCCCCCCCCTTTACTGTCCTACCTCCCACTGTTGGTTTTCATTGTTATTTTCCATTTCCACTTCCTGTAATGTTTTGCCAAGGATGTTTTGAAGAGATGGTTTTCTAGCTGCAAATTCTTTTAACTTTTGTTTATCGTGGAAGGTTTTAATTTCATCTCCCATCCTGAAGCTTAATTTCACTGGATACACAATTCTTGGTTGGAACCCATTTTCTTTCAGTGTTTGAAATATGTTATTCCAGGATCTTCTAGTTTTCAGAGTCTGTGTTGAAAGATCAGCTGTTATCCTGATTGGCTTACCCCTAAATGTAATCTGCTTCCTTTCTCTTGTAGCTTTTAAAATTCTCTCCTTATTCTGTATGTTGGGCATCTTCATTATAATGTGTCTAGGTGTGGATCTCTTATGATTTTGCACATTCGGCGTCCTGTAGGCTTCTAGGATTTGGGATTCTGTCTCATTCTTCAAGTCTGGGAAGTTTTCTCGTATTATTTCATTGAATACATTGCTCATTCCTTTGGTTTGGAGTTCTGTACCTTCCTGTATCCCAATGACTCTTAAGTTTGGTCTCTTAATGTTATTCCATATTTCTTGGATGTTCTGCTCATGGTTTCTTAACAGTCTTGCTGAGCTGTCTATGTTCTTTTCCAGTTGAAATACTTTGTCTTCATTGTCTGATGTTCTATCTTCTAAGTGTTCTACTCTGCTGGTAGTATTCTCCATTGAGTTTTTAAGTTGGTTTATTGCTTCCTGCATTTCTAGGATTTCTGTTTGTTTGTTTTTTATAACCTCTATCTCCCTGTATAGTTGATCCTTTGCTTCCTGGATTTGTTTGTGTAATTCCTTGTCGAAGTGATCTTTCATTGTCTGATTTTGCTGTCTAATGTCTTCCTTGATACTCCAGATCATCTGAAGCATGTATATCCTGAATTCTTTATCTGACATTCCATTTGCTGCAGCTGTTACCTCTTCTAAAGTTGAGTTGACCTGCATTGCTTGTGGTCCTTTCTTTCCTTGTCTTTTCATACTGCTTGCGTTTCTTTCTGCTTGGTGAAACTGTTGTGTTTTTGAAATGTTTTTTCCCCTATATATTTATATTGCTCTTGTATAGGTGAAAAGTCTCCCTTGCAGGGTCGGGCGGTGGCCTGCCTACCTTGCATGCGCGGGCAGCGGCTCTGCTCTCTCCTTACTCCAATTGGGGTGTCGTGACTACCACGCCGGCAGGTCACTGGGCCTGTTCCGGGCGCGGGCGGCGCCTCTGTTCTGCCTCTACTCCAATTGGGGTGACGAGTGTACCACGCCGGCAGGCCACCGGGCCTGATCCGCTGGTCGGTTGCAGGTCTGCCTACTCTGCAGGTGCGGGCAGCGGCTCTGCTCTGCCACCCCTCCAATTGGTGTGACTTGTCTACCACACCCGCGGACCGCTGGGCCTGTTCCGGGCGCGGGCGAAGGCTCTGTTCTGTTCCTACTCCAATTGGGGTGACGTGTCTACCACCCCGGCTGGCCACTGGGCCTGTTCCACCGGTCGGTCGCAGGTCTGCCTACCTTGCGGGCACGGGCGGCGGCTCTGCTCTGCCCCTACTCCAAATGGGGTGATGTGTCTGTCGCACCGGCAGGCCACTGGGCCTGTCCCGCTGGTCGGTCGCAGGTCTGTCCACCTTTCGGGTACGGGTGGCGGCTCTGCTCTGCCGCTAATCCAATTGGGGTGTCGTGACTACCATGCCGGTAGGTCGCTGGGCCTGTTCCTGGCACGGGCGGCGACTCTGCTCTGCCCCTACTCCAATTGGGGTGATGTGTGTACCACGCCGGCAGGCTCTGCCCTGCCCCTCCTACCACGCCTGCGGACCGCTGGGCCTGATCTGCAGGTTGGTTGCAGTTTTGCTCACCCTGCGGGCACGGGTGGCGGTTCCGCTCCGCCCCCACTCCAATTGGGGTCACGTGACCACCACACCGGCGGGGCCTGATCCGGGCGCGGGCAAAGGCTCTGCTCTGCCCCTACTCCAGTTGGGGTGATGTGTGTACCACGCTGGCAGGCCGCTGGGCCTGACCCGCCAGTCTGTCGCAGGTCTGCTTACCTTGCAGGCGCGGGCGGCGGCTCTACCCTGCCCCTCCTACCACGCCCGTGTACCACTGGGTCGCGGGTCTGCCCACATTGCGTTCGCGGGTGGCGGCTCCGCTCCGTCCCCTCTCCAATTGGGGTCACGCAACCACCACACCGGCCAGCCGCTGGGCCTGCTCCAGGCGCGGGTGGCGGCCCGGCTCCTCCCCTCTGGCTCGACGACAAATTGAGGAGACTCAGGTGTCTGTGCCTCACCCCCCCTACCAGGAGACCAACTGTTTATGTCGCCGCTGGTATTGATGAAGTTCTCTCCTCCGCCGCTTTCTGATGACATCAGATCTCTGCCATGTTGGTATCCTATGCGAATGGCAGCATTTCGTTCCCCTTGCCGGGTAACCAAAGCAACGGGTGATTCCTGACCGGCCCTCAGGAGGACCCGGACCGAGAAGCAGTTTCCACGGGCTCCTTAGCCCTGGGCCAGAGCAGTTCCGGGAGCCGGAACTCGGCCGCTCTGTGCTCGGTGTATGCTCTGATAAGAGCAGGCTCCAAGAAGCACTCAGGCACTGAGCCTGAGTAATCTGTCTGCAAGCCGCAGGCGAATGGCAGCCTGAAATTACCTGTTCTATGGCTGAATGAGCTGCGGTCAGTCGAAAACAGGGATGGTGACATCAGCTCTCCAAGATGGTGGCCGCTGGCCTCCTCTGTGGTCTGACCGGTGTGGAGAACCGAAATGGACCGCTTCCTTCCCCCATCTCGAACCCAGAATTCAGCACTGAGTACGGTGCTTGCATGGCTGGCAGAAACTGCAGCGCTGTATCCCTGCGCCGCTATCTCCTCGTTTCCCAGCACGCGCTGCAGACTCTAGCCGCGGGGCGATTAGCTGAATAAGCAGTGTTACCCTCCATGCGACAAATCTCTCGCATTTGAGTCCCTGTTGCCGATCCTCGTGCGATGGAAATCCTTCCTCCAGGTTCCGGAGCACCCCACTATTGCTGGAAATTCCTAACAAGATAGCCTTTAGCCGTCCTGACTCGTCATACTCCCACACAGTGACGCGGCACACGGGGGCAATGCACTCCCCTCGCCGCCATCTTCTCCTCAGGCTGGTTTCTTAATAGCTATTCCCTAGAAAGGATTTTGCATGATTCTAAAAGTGATAAGAGATATATGATATATGAGCTATCTCAATCACTCTGCTCTTATTATTACACAGTGTACCCCATCAATATGTCCCCCTACTATGTCAGCTTAAAATCAAATGGTTTACAAAAGAAATTAAAATGCTATGACACAAATGACAAAATCTGTTATTTGCACAAATACATAAGTTAGAGTCATTAAAATTTAAAACTGAAGCTCTTAAAAATAACTGTCAAGATGAGAAAATATCAAGACACAAAGTGGTGAAAATTTCTTGCAAAAAAATAGCTGATAAGGAATGGTATCCTGAGGAGACAGTGGAATGAATCTGACATAAATTTCCTATCTAAACAGGAATACACCACAGTGAATCTCAACATTGTGTACATCCACAAGATTGGAAGCCTGATTAGAATAAAATATATTCCATGCTTGTATGAATATATCAAAATGGATCCTACTGGAATGAATAATTTAAAAGAACAAACAAAATAACAGAGAATTAAAAGGATAAGTGACCAAAAATGTCATCCAAATTAATAATAAGCACATGGAACATCCTCAACATTACTGGTCATTAGTGTAAGGCATATTGAAACCGTACTGATGTGTGCATGTGTGCAGAGCACCCTCTTAGAAAGGTTATAATTATTAAAAATTGACCATATGACTTGATATTGAAGATAGGAAAGAATGGGACCTTTCATACCATGGGCATTGAAAAAGATGGAAATATTTTGGAAAGCTGTTTGAGACTTTCTTAATTAGGGAATATATAGCGGCATGAGGAGTGTTTTGTGATTAATGGGCTTCTTAACTGTGTTTTTAAAATTTGTTCTTTCTTAATATACATGACACTAGAATGTATTTTTGGAAATTAACATACATAGAGTATAATTCATTTTATTTAGGATCCTATTCTTGTGGTGGTACATGCTGCAGAGTTACCCTGGTCATGTATTCAAATACGAGGCTAGGAAAGTTATGTCTGATAATTCTATTGTCCTTCCCTCCCCCCTTCCCTCCCTCATTTCCCTTTATCTAGTGATGGATTTCTATTCTTTCCCTCCCCACCCTCCCTGTTTTGGGTTAGCATATATCAGAAAGAACTTTTGGCCTTTCATTTTGGGGGATGGGCTTATTTCAATTAGCACAATATTCTCCAGATCTATCCATTTACTAGCATGTGCCATTATTTTAATTTTTTCTTTACAGCTGAGTAATACTCCATTCTGTATATATTTTGTATATATACCACATTTCATTTATCCATTCATCTGTTGAAGGACAATTAGGTTGTTTCCATAGCTTGCCTATTGTGCGAATTGAGCTGCTACAAACATAGATTTTGCTATGTCACTACAGTAGGTTGATTTTAAGGAGTGGGATAACTGGAACAAATGGTGGTTCCATTCTAAGTTTTCTGAGGAATCTTCATGATGATTTCCAGAGTGGTTATACAAATTTGCAGTCCCACAAGCAAGTATGAGGGTACCCTTTTCCCCACATCCTCAACCAATATTTATTGTTGCTTGTATTCTTGATCGTTGCCATTCTAACTGGAGTGAGATGAAGTCCCTAGTACAGTTTTAATTTGCATTTTCTCTAATTGCTAGAAATGTTGAACATCTTGATTATGGTATTTAAATGTGTTTAACTTGTATGTTAAAACTTTTCAAATTGCATACTTTACATATGTGCAGTTTATCATATTTTCAATAATATCTCACATTGAAACTTTTAAAACAAAAAGCTGCACTGTAAGGACAAACATCTAAGACAGTGGTTGGGGCACAGCAATGCAGGATAAGCTAGAGGACTGAAATCTTTTTCACCTTATAGCAAAAATATGTGAGAGCTAGGTTTTAAGGGTAGGGTTAACATGATCATATCTGAATTTTTAAAAATGTATAATTATGGTTGCAGGCTAGGGCATGGTTTTAGGAGGTGGGGTAGCAGGAAAAACAGGTTTAAGGTTACTGCAGACTTCAGATAGAGACAATGATCATAATCAAGGCACAAGAGACAAAGATCAGGATCAAGGCACAAGAGAGCAACACAGCCAACAAAAGGAGCCAGGGTGCCATTCACAAAGAAAAGTGCAGTGGGAATTATCCTAGCTCTGGCTCAGAGTAAACCCAGTTTTCCATCTATTTTAATATAACGTATATTTCTGATAGGAACAGCTATAAAACATCACCTCTCCCTGGTGCACTGCTAAGCAATGTTATTGTATTATTATTATAACATAATAATATTTATTATTTATGCATCTATTATTATAATATACATAAAAGGCCTAATTTTTATGCAAAGGCCCTACCTTTACATGATGTTTTATGTTGTTCAATCAACTGTAAAATTTCCTTATCATTAGGATAAGCCAACTCCCAATCCTCTGAGGCTGTTTGACATGACTTACTTAAGTTATCAAGGTTTTCCATGGCATTGGCCGGTGTTTTGACCTGTAAAAAAAATATGATTTCTAAATGTCCCTCAAATATTTATACCATTTACTAAATTCATAGAGGGAACATCTGTCTGTTATTTTATATGCAAAAAACAGGTATTTGTTAAATAAGATCTAGTTTCTGTCAAAAGGATGTCTTTATCAATGGTGACTGTTTCTTAATCACTTTCCCAAAGCAGAAGTCTTTACCTAAAAAGATTCTCTATTATTTCAGGTTACATGTTTTTTTTTTCTGGGGGCAGGGTGAAGGAACTGGGGATCGAATTCGGGGGCATCTGACCACTGAGCCACATCCCACCCTATTCTGTACTTTATTTAGAGACAGGGTCTCACTGAGTTGCTTAGCACCCCGCTTTTGCTGAGGCTGGCTTTGAACTCTCAATCCTCCTGCTTCTGCCTCCCCAGCCGCTGGGATTACAGGGATGCACTACCATTCCTGGTTCATGTTACATTTTACAATACAATATAAATTTTAAAATTATATCACTTAGCCTTTCACAGTGTGCTGTTGAATAAAATACTACCTTTTATTATTTTTAACAATACCTTTCTCTTTGAGTTAGATGCTTTCTCTCTGGCCCTAATAAAAGAAAAGACACACACATAAAATCCTTTCAGGTAAATATTAATATGTTAATAAGAATGTATAATATATTTTTATGTAAAATCTTTACATTTGTTATTATTTCTCCTATTCATAAATTTTACAGGCTATTTAAAGTACAATCATTTTCTGCAATCATAAACAGAAAGAGGAACATTAAGGGACAACGAATAATATTACATAAAGAATATTAGAAAAATAAAATTTAAGATCACACTATTTGACAGCCAAAGGAAAAGTATCATGTTACTTGAATTCTTTAATAGAAATAAATACAGCAGATTCTGCTATTATAATCAAAATAAAAGACAAATTTTTACCAAGGACTCAAACCCATTAGTAAAATATGGCTTAAATCCTTATATAAGGGAAAGTCTTTTTGTATAATGATATGAGTTAATTTTTCAAAACCTACAATGCAATTACTGTGCATTTTTCTAACACTCTACATGGGTTCAACTTGTTATCATCTTCATAATTCCATAAGGCAGATACCATATTATGTATTATATAAAGGAAGAAACTAGGCAAAGAAAGGCCAAGTAACTTGCTTAAAGGCATAGAAATGGTCAGCAGCAAACCCCAAATATAGATTCCAGGTTCTAAACGTGTGTATCACAATATACTATGAAAAGTAATAATTCTCTTCTGGTGTTTTTAAGACACAGAATAGCAGATCAATCTACATTATCATTCCATATCTGGTGATAATTATAAACAATAATTTGTGAATTGTGCCAATATGTTTTAAAACATAGTTCAAAAGCTAGTTTAGTTTTGGTAAACTAAGATTTGTTTTTTGTTTTTTTTCTGAAGAAATTTATCAACAGGCATGATAATCCAACAGTGTATTCATGCATTTCACAAATACTTCCTGAGCACAAAATCCATTTTCCATGCCACTGTTGGTATGGGGAAGCAAGGTTTGTATACTTTAAGACATCAAAGCAATATTTAGTAGTAGGTTGTGGATAGTTCACTTTTCTGTTGTGCACCAACAAAGCTTCCATTTTCCTGAGAATCTAAACACCTATCAAGTTGATACACCTGATATTTTAGAGTACCATACAAAATCATATCTATATGTGACTATTCAAGAATTAGAACAAAATTTGTTTAAGAGGTGTCATGCAACTGTTATAAGTGTACTTTAATGTGAAATTGACAGTATGCTATAGAACCAACCTCATTTTTTAAATGATTGCTTACTACATTAGTTTATAGATATGGAAATTTAACTGTTTCCTTATTGATAGGAATTTAGATTCTCACTTAATGATATAACAGTGCTATAATAAATACCCTTAAATAAATAAATGAATATATATATGTGTGTGTGTGTGTGTGTATATATATATATATATATATATATATATATATATATATCCTTAACACATATATTGCATTTAATGTTCCTGTTATGCATATGAGAAATATTCATATATATAATATGCATTATGTATATCATATAATACTTGTCCTTAATATATGTGGGCAGGCATGCATTTACAAGTATATTTTCCATTCCAAGAAGGATCCAGGAATAGAAGAGAGGCTGTTAGGTTTGACGAATAATATTCTAAATCTTTGGTACATGCCTCTAAATTACCCTTCAAAAAGTGCTGATAAATTTAATTTATAAACACTGTATGAGAATATTCTCTTCATCACAGTTCCCTATCTTAGTTATTACATTTTGAATAAAATTCATCAATACATTCACAATAAAATGGTATCTCATTGTTTACTTTCATTTTTTTCTGGAAACATTGCAAGGTTGAATATCCCCAGGTAAAGCTTAATATTTCTCAATCATGAATGTTAGACCAAATTAGAATGAGATTTAGAGGAGAATAACAATTATCTACTGTGGAGTACTGCCACACGCTTACCCATCATGTTCTTGACACTTTGTAAGAGAAAAAGGCTCATGATCATTTTTTCTGCTCTTTCTCTGTTCCATGGGTTCATCATTATAATCAGTGTCTTCAGTACTTTCACATAGGTTTTGTGATTCTTTTGTTTCAGTTGGGTGCTTCGTCTTTTTTTCCTCCACCTTTAATGAATGATAAGGATGATCATGCTACTTTCTAATAAAAAGGTTTCTTTTTTTCTGCTTTTATCCTTGATTTTACCTCCTGATTTAGTTTGTCATTATTTCAGCCCATAAAATGTTTTGAGCTTCCTTTAATTTTATAAAATATCATTGAAAATTTTTGCCAATTCCGCTTCATTTTTGTTTCAGTGGAAATAACAAGAGTTTTCCAAAATTTCAAATAGAACAATTTTTCATTCCATGCTTTTATTTTGAGCCATTTTTGCTATCTAGCATTTACACTCCCTGTAGCTCTGGCAGACATAAAAAGAAAAGGATAGGAAAGGAGTCCTCTTCTGTCTTTCCTACATGGATTGTACATTAAACACCCAAATTCAGGGACTGTGTCTTGTTGGGCCTCAGTAAAGAGGAAGATTTCCCCTTTCTGCATTAAGCTAGTCTCCAACCTCCCCCACCTTGCCTTGTGCAATTCTTTTGTCATTTGGATACAGGGAGAGCAAAACAGTGAAGGTGCTCATTGCAACATATGAACTAAAATTTGTTGCAACACAAGGAGCAGGACAAAATTGCTACCTTGTAACTATGGAATGCTGGAAAATGAGATGCTTTCCAGACTGGTTATCTGCATTAGCCCCATTATCTACTTGGGAGTAAAACCAAGAAAGTTTTAATGACTCCCAATTGGCACTACCTAGCATTTTGGTGGCATGGAAAGTTACCACAATTTCACAATTCTGCATCAGATAAATTATCCAGAAAAAGTAAACCAATTATTTCTTGGGAGATGGGAAGCCTCCTAGTTCATATGCTACTACATTTATTTTTAAAAGGATATGTCTAGATTTTGTCTATATTTAAAACTTAGAACTTCAGAAATCCATGTTCTACATTGAAGTCAAGTACAAAATTTGGGGCTGAGATTAATGCTTCTTTATGTGATAAGATCAAACATACCAAGATTAACAAATTTTTCAAAACAACCTAAAGTAAAGGGCTGACTGAAACAGAAACACTTAATAGAAGTGACTTTAAAAGAAGTATATATACTTGTAAAAGATATTTAAAGTGCTCATATTAGAATTATGTTTCAATGGTTTGGTAAAACAGATAAATTTATACAGATAAAAGCACAATAAACAGATTAGTTTGTCTGAAAACATCTCAAAACTAGGCACATGGATATATTTCATCTCAGCCATGACTTTCCCTTACATTTCCTTTGTGTGTGTGTGTGTGTGTGTGTGTCTATGTGTAAATAAATGCGAATTAATCTTACACCAAGAGGGAGAAAAAAAACAAAACACCTCAAGCTTATTACATTCTGTCAGCAACTTCTTTATGCTTATCTTGGTTCAGAAGGTCATATGGTATAGGACTAAATTACTTTCCCAGTTCACAGGCCACTTGTAAGATTGATTGTCTTAAGATGATGAGAAAGAAAGATCATGAGAATGTTTTCCTGAAATTCTCTTTATGGAGAGAGAAGAAAGCTTAAATTTCTAGACAGAATTTCTTATTTAGATAACACCATTAATACATGAGCTTTTTCAAAGCAGGAAATCAGAATACAATTGATACTGAGAAAAACCAAGAGTAGCAACAAGAGAATAGCTCTCCCATTTTGAAGGTGAACTTTTTCTTTCTCTAATGTCAAGACCTCTACCTGTGACATGCCTATCTCATTCCTAAACCTTCCCTTGTTTTGCAGTAAGTGTTCACCTAGACATCCTTTTATTATTCTGTCACTAAGTGGTAGAGAGAAACTCACCTTTTCTAATTCAGTTCCCATGCTCTTACAGCTATAGCACTGCATCACATGATGGATTCTGGGACAAAATTTGATTTGATTTTGTTTTCTTACAAGTGTCATTTTATACACAGTATAAATACTGTGCCTTTTTATTTGAGTAATTTGATTCACTTCTTGGGATTAGATAAGACGTGAATCAAGATGGCTTTTGACTTACTAGACCCTAAGCATGGGTCCAGCATTTAAATTCCAACTAGGAGTACTTATGTTCATAGTTACTTTTATTTGTAGATCAAATCCTTGGTCTTCTCTCATTGTAACTATAACAACTTCTAGTTTTTAATTTTCTGTATTATTATGAAAATTCTCCTCCTCAGTGTTAGAAGAATGTTCAGTTTCTAGTTTGTTATGTTCAGGCTTTAATTTATTTTCACTTCGATGCATCTTAGCAAATGACTGGTGAGAATGTTTTAGGGACCCAGAGCATATATGAGAAGGAGAGAATTTTGAAGACTGGGTTCTTTGTGTTTAAGACATTTCTGCATTACTAAAGAGATAGACACTCCAGAAGCAACTTTTTCCTCAAATCAAGTACATAACTTCTCAAATTAGAGAGTGTTTTCCTTTAGATTGATTCTTCCTCTGGAGTTAACACATTTTAAGAGCCAATATCAATATGCACCAAGCAAGACAGTGTGTGGATGTGAAGGACCTGAGGAGCAAAAGCAGGTGGTCTCCACTGGATGGCAGGGACACACATGGGCCTGTCAAAGTGAGTTGGGGCCCTCCTACCAGCACAGCTGGGCAGCCCCTCCTCACACACCCAGCTCTGACCCTGAGCCACCCTCCTCAGGGTTCAAATACCCTCCCTGAACTCTCCCTACTAAGGTGCTGTTCCTGAGTAACTCTTGACTTTCTCATCACCCTTCTTCCTTCATCTGGGCTACAGGAATTTTCCTGTGGAAATCAAAGAATTCTAAGTCCTTTAGAGACTGAATATGGCAGAGCAGGCAGCAGCCCTCCACCCCTACAAAGTCCAGAAAGGAAGCAGTGAAGTAAGAGCTACCAGACAGAATGAGACTATAATTTTCTACCTGTCCTATAGGTAGCTACTCTCCTATCAAAGTAGACATCAAGCCAGCATTAATCAGAAAAGACAAACTGGGTTATTTCATACTTATTAGGGGAATCAGCCAACAACAAGATGAAACGATTGTCTTTGTGCCCCAAACATTGGTGTACTGATGAACAAAAAGCAAGCCTTTCTCAATATTATAAAGAATCGAATAGAACTCAATACAATAATACTGGGTGATTTCAACAAACCATGTCATTATTTGATAGGGCATCCAAACATAAACCAAGAGTAAAAAGTAGAATTAATGAAATGAACTTAACAGACATCTGTAGAATATTTCATCTATTGAAGTGAATTCATTTTACCCTCAAAGGCACATGAAACTTTCTCTAAAACAGATAATATTTGGGAGCACAAAGAAAGTCTTAGCAAATACAAAAAGAGATAATTCCTTGCATTCTATCAGATAATGATGGAATGAAATTAGGAGTTAAGAACCAGATAAAAATTAGAGACCATTTTAACACCTTGAAATGAAGTAATACACTTTTCTATCAGGAATTGGCCAAAGAAGAAATTGGGGAAGAAATTAAATTATTAAAAACAAATGAGAATAGAACAATACCAAGACCTCTGGGACTGTATGAAGGCAGTCCTAGTGGGAAATTTATAGCACTGATTTCCTACATTAAAATAAAAGAAAAATACCAAACAAAAAAATCTAACATTATATTTTAATGCCATCAAAAAGAACAATATAATTCCAAAATCAGTAGAAGATAGGTAATAATTAAGATCAGAGCTTAAATTCATGCAATTGAGAATTAAAAAGCAATACAAAGGATAAATGCAACATAAAGTTGATTCTTAAAAAAGATGAACAAGAGTGATAAACCCTTAACCAAACTAATCAGAGAGAGAGAAGTCCCATTCACATTAAAACACTGGAGAAACTTAGGATAAAAGGAACAACCTCAACATTGTAAAGGCCAATATGAAAATCCAAAGCCAATGTCATACTGAATGGAGAAAAACCTCAGAGCATTTGCTCTGAACACTGGGAAAACTACACACCATATAAAGAAGAATGCAACTAGATCCATATCTTCACAATGCACACAGTTCAATTCAAAGTGGATCAAAGACCTAGGAATTAGACCAGAAATTTTGCACCTGCTAGAAGAAATCATAGGCTAAACACTCCAACAAATTTGTATAGGCAACAACTTCCTTAACAAGACTCCTAAAGGGCAAGGAATGAAATTAATAATCAATTAATTGGGACAGCATCAAATTACAAAGCTTATGTAAACAAAACAAGTAATAAATGGGAAAAAAAACTAAACTTATAATTCTCAAAAAATAAATGCAAATGGCCAACAAGTATATGAAAAGATGTTCAACAACCCTAGAAATGATCAAGAATACAAACAATAATAAATGTTAGTGGAACTTCAAATTAACACAAACACTCTGGAAAACAATATGGAGATTCCTCAAGAGACTAGGAATGCACAACCCTAAGACCGAGCTATCCCACCCCTCAATAATTATCCCAAAGAACTAAAGTCAGCATACTATAGTTATATAGCAGCACAATTTTCAGTAGCCAAATATGAACCCAGCCCAGGTGCTTGTTAACAGATGAATGGATAAAGAAAAAAAATGTGGCACATGTACACA